>NC_062190.1:10773752-10783752 GCF_912470025.1 Vespa velutina | reverse complement strand
TTGGAAACTCGATAACTAGTTATTTTTTTCTTATTTTAATATACATATATATATATTATTGTTATTTTTACATTATTTTATATATTATATTATTGTTATTTTTTTTTTGTTTTTAATCACGTAACATTCTTTCAGACAAAAAGAGATCGTTCCTTCTACATGGCTATCGGAATTTCGTACGAATTTTCTATTTATTTATTATACGTATGTGTAGGTATACTATGATATTTTTTGACATATACATATTTTTTTTTTTTTAAACATGCAACATTCAGTTCAGACAAAGAGATTGTTCCTTTTATTAACTATTGAAATCTCGTACGAATTTTCTATTTATTTGTTATATGTTCGTAAATATACTCGTTTGGATATTTTTATATATATATATATATATATTTTTTTTTTTTTATTTTTTATTATTTTATAAACACGCAACATTCGTTCAGACAAAGAGATCATTTCTTCTATTCACTATTGAAATTTTATATGAATTTTCTATTTATTTGTTATATGTCCGTAGGTATATACTCGTTTGAATTCTCTTCCATCCATATATATTTTGTTTCATTATTTTATTTATTTTTTTTTTATTTCTTTTATTTTTTTTTCTTCCAAATTGCAACATATAGATAAACAAAGATATCATTTTTTCTATTAGCTATTGGAATTTCGTACCAATATTTTTACTTATTCATTATACGCAGATATATTCGTTTGAATACTCTTCGATACATTTTATTATTATTATCATTATTATTATTATTATTATTATTATTATTATTATTATTATTATTATTATTATTATTTCGTTTGTTTTTTCTTTTTTTAATTTTTTTAAACATGAAACATTTATTCAAATAAATGAGAGATCGTTCCTTCCGCGTTAACTGAAAGATTAAAATTTCGTACGAATGTTTTTATTTATATATTATATGTGAATAAAATACATTGGAATTTCAATGTGATCGACAAAATATTTTCATAGATATTTTATCGTACACGTTTGTAATATTCGATAAATTATAGGATACGTATGATCGATGATAAATTCTATTTCTAGCTTCGAAGAAGAAGTTAAATATCGTTTTTAAATTAGACGATTCGATAATCAACTAATTCCAATAATATTATTAAGAAGTATTATCGACAGTCACGTCGAATATCTCTCAAAGTCAGAAAGATTTAAATGGACATCGTAATTGTTAATCTAATTATCATTATATGACATTAGAACGAATGACATCTTTAGAAAATTTCGTTCTTTGATATAAATATCGACATATATATATATATATACATACGAAGAAGAAAATGTTCGAAGTAAATTATATTTATATACGTTTTACAGATAAAAGAATATAATATTATTTTTGTAGAGATATAATTTATATATCCATTAATTTTTGCTTTTCAAATATAAATAATTTTCAAAAATTTTAATTGAAATTTTTTTTAATGAAGTTTTCGACATTAAAAAAACATCATATAATATTAATAATTTTCTTTTCTTTTTATAAGTTACACATATGTACATAGATTTTGTTTGTAAATTAATTTCCGTAAAATTTAATTTGTAATGTTTTATATATATATATATTTGTTTTTATTGTTATTATCGTATTTTTTTGTTTTTCAAACGCGCAACATTCATTCGGACAAAAAGATCGTTTCTTCTATTTGGCAATCGAAATTACGTACGAATTTTCTATTTATTTATTATATGTAACAAATAAATAAGCAAAATTATATTAAGTTTCTTTTGTTTCTTTTCTTTTTTTTGTTTTTTTTTTTTTTTTTTTATAACTACATATATACATACATATACGTAAATACATAAGTTTTATTCGTGAATTAATATCATAATGTTTTTAATATCTAACAACGTCGATAAGAAAATATCGAAAATAGATTTGGAAGGCGAGGTGTGTCTCATAAATTACGAGCAGCACGTGTTAGGTATAAATGGCTATAGTAGATGCATATTGCTTCGTCGTCATGGAGAGTCGTGAGAATACAAAGGGTTGATTCAGAGGCGGCTTAAATTATCAGGACGAAGTCGAGATAAACGATAAGACGACGGTCGCACGAATTTCACGCCTGCGTGGTGTACGATTGGACGGATTGACGGACCGACGGGACCGACGACTTCGAGAAAGTTGATCGGACCGGTCTATTTCTATCTCCTTCTCTCACTCACTTATATCTAACATATAAGATTGAACTTGTAAACGAAATAAACAATGTAATCGCTGTTAGACGCACGTGAACTCTTCGTGATATCTCCGTACGACATGACGGAATTTAAATAGATTGTGTAGTCTTATATCTTTTCTAATGTCTTCTATCCATTTCAATCGGTTGACTATTTCTTGTTGGTCACGACATTTTTACGGGATTAGATTTTAGATAAAATTATTCGAATGTATGTATATACATATAAGTACAAAGTGTAATAATATAATTTAATTTTTTCGTTTAAACCAAAATTATGTATACATATATATATATATATATATATATATATATAATTACAAAAAAAAAAAAAACTATTAGAATATTCGTTATATAATATTACAAAATATCGGTACAATTATATATTAAAATTAATATTGATAATAAGTACTAATATAATATCATATCTATCAATATAAAGTTATAAATTAAAACAAAAAGAAAATTGGAAATATTATAAACGAATTAAATAACTGTTAAACTTTATCGCGATAAAATTAAATGAAACTTTCATAATATAGAAATATTATGTGTTGTATGTTATTTCGATAATAACACATCACAATAGAACGATAAGGAATACATTTTTTTTTATTCTCCCTCTCTCTCTTTCTTTCTTCTTTTCTTTTTTTTCATTTTCCATTCCTTCTTTTTTTTCGAGTAGAGTAATATTATGAAGGGATCGATTTGGAACGTATTTATAAGAACTTTTCAAGTATCATCAATTTAAATGCCGGTAAATATACGTGTACTTGCGTTACATATCTACATTATATTACAATACACACAAACACATACACACACACACATATATATATATATATATATATGTATGTATATAGAGAACGTTAAAGAGGTTAGCGAAGATCTCGAGGATCGATGGAGAGGAAGAATCTTTCGGAAGTCGTGAAGTCCAGAAGGTAATAGCTTTAGGACGAACGCTAAACTACCACTTCAGGAACGTTCTCCGTTTTCGACCGAGTTCTCTTCCTCCTCCTCCTCCTCCTCTTCCTCCTCCTTCTCATTCTCCTTCCACAATCCTCCTTCTCGGTCTCCTTCTCAGTCTCCTCCACCTATTCGACGTGCTTTTGACGGCACGAATTTCGTCGGTCTGACATACCACGAATTCGTCGAGATCGAGATAAACCAAATAGGTATACAAGACTCGCTCATAATGCGCATAAACGGAGCACCTCCCTTCCCAATCCCTCCTACAATCCCATCCTTCCTTACTTCCATGAGATTCCTCCATTAATTTACTCTAAATCTCGGAGAAAAATATTTTCTCGTATTAAACGATTGGCATTTCTTTCCTATCTCTCTCTCTCTCTCTCTCTCTCTCTCTCTCTCTCTCTCTCTATCTATCTCTCTCTCTGTCTTGGCGAATTTTTGTTTTCAAAAGCAAAATAAATTCAAACGTAAAGGGGGAAAAAAAAGAAAAAAAGAAAATGTGAAAAAGTTACGATTCGTTTTGTATCTTTCGCAAGTCGAAATGATAAAAAAAACGAACTGATAAAAAGGTATAAAGAGAGAGGAGTATCCCATCCCTCTTACCATTTCTTTCCCCTTTTTGCTATTAGTCGCGCAAAAGAAACGAAAAAAAAAAAAACATAAAATATTGCAAATCGATCTCGATCACGATCTCGATCATCATAATCGGATATCGACGAGTAGTAGATAGAAGAGCAGCTTGATCTCGCGAAGAGAAGGAAAAGAGAGAGAGAGAGAGAGAGAGAGAGAGAGAGAGAGAGAGAGAAAGAGAAAGAGAGAGGAAGAGAGAGGAAGATGGAGAGCAAAGTATAAAGAAAAGCGATCTGCTTCTGGGTAACGCGCGTTACGCTCGAAAGCATGCAATTTCTTCGTTGAACGTTTCTGTGTGCTAGTTCCGTTAAGAGAAAGAAAGAGAGAGAGAGAGAGAGAGAGAGGAAATGTTCGCAAAAGGCAATTCTAACAAGGCACCAAGTATACGTAACCGAGGATGCGTGTAACCAGGTACGTTGGCCCTCTGAACCTAACTTCATATAGGGAAAGAGGGAGAGAGAAAGAGAGGGAGAGAGAGAGAGAGAGAGAAAGTATCGTAGAGAAATAGATAGAAAGAAAATGTATGTTTGTATGTGTCTATATATGTGAGAAAGGGAGCGGGAAAAAGAAAGAGGGAGAGAGAGAGAGAGATAGAAAACACGTTATGTTGAACGAACGGTCCAAGGGGACAGATTATAACTGCATCCTTGAGGGACGATCCTAATGGGATTTTTCCATAGTATGTGCGAGAACCAAGTTCCTTCTTTCTCCTTCTCCTTCAAATTTTTCTCCTTCAAATTTTTCTCCTTCAAATTTTTCTCCTTCGAATTCTCATTTTCAGTTTTTTCTTGATACGTTCCGTAGGACTATGTCATATCGAAAGAAGGAATATTGATAAGGGTAAAGCAGGAATTCCCATAAGTATTAACTATCTTTTTCTCTCTCTCTCTCTCTCTCTCTCTCTCTCTCTTCCAAAAGAGATAAATATCATATATACATAAATGTATTATATATATAAATACATATACTAATGTTTACATATTTAAATATTTACATATCTAGGAATATATATGTATATACGTATGTATAAGTATTTGATATACATACATATTACTTATATCAGTATATAAGTAACGTTTATATCTAATATCTCGGTATAAAGATTGTTAGCGTTATCGATTTGTATTATTATGCGATGTTTATTATTTATAATTAAAGAGAGAGAGAGAGAGAGAGAGAGAGAGAGTAACATTAATATGTGCGTTTTAATAATTTAATAATTTCGTTATCATAATAGAAGCTCAATCTTTTGAAAGATGACGATTTAATGTTAGGCGATTAAAAAAAAAGAAAAAAAGAAAAAAGGAAAAGAATAATAAATAAAAAGAAAAAAGAAACAAACGTTGGAAAATAAAAAATAGAGGGAAGAAAAAAACAAAGACGATTATTTCTCACGACGATTATGTTCCATAAAGTTTATGAAGAGGAAAAAAAAGCAAAACACGCACACGCATACACATATGGACATACGTTTTACAGTAAGTTTCATGTTAATCCTGATCGTTTATTCTTGCGTTACGCTTATCAATCCCTCTTACCTTCGATTAGTTAAGAACCGAAGCGTGAAGCGAAAGAAGAGTCTAGCTAATCCAAGCAAAAAGTGTGTTCTAGTCACTCGAGGGAATTACAGAGAGAGAGAGAGAGAGAGAGAGAGAGAGAGAGAGAAAAAGGTAGTGATAGAAAAAGAAAGACTATGAGGATAGTTGAAACAGCACGTACATATGTTCTATCTTTTTCTCTCTTTCTTTCTTCATGAGAACTAACACAGGCACATTTTTTTTTTTAACCTTTCGTGTCTAACTTACAATTAGTCTTTTCTCACTCACAACGTATTTTCGTCTGTCCGCCAGTAGTTACTTGACCTTTCACCCTTTTCCCACCATCTATCGTCCTTCTCTTCCTTCCCTGTTCCTCTTCATATCGATTATATCCCAAAAATAATAATTAATAATAGAATGAATTATAAAGTTATGCTTCGAGATAGTAAAGGATAAAGAAAAAGAAAGAAAGAAAAATAAATAAATAAAATAAAAAAAAAATATATATATATAATTATATAAAATTAGATGTTTTTTGAATTGTTATAAGTATTACAAACGTGAGGTATAGTTTATTTTTCGTCCCATTGATCATCGGTATGATGTAATTAAATATAGAATAAAGTTATGGAAGTATGAAGTACTTTTTTTTTTATCTCTTTTCTTCTTCTTCTTCTTCTTCTTCTTCTTTATCATCAATAACAAAGTTTCGATATTAAATTTATTATTTAATTTCAATATCTCTTATATCGTTGATAAATATTATTTCATGTTAATGGTTTATAAAATCCGTTAAAATTAAATTTATTATTGAAATTAATCTTCTATCTATATTAATATACAAAAGATATATATATATATATATATATATATATATATATATGTGTATATATAAATTTTTTTCTTTCCGATATCTATATTAAATTTATCGTTTATAAATAAAATATTTTCACGGGTTATGTATTATAGGAATCCATTTAAATCGGGATTAATGTATCGAGTTATCGATATGGATAGACATTATTCTGGTTGTTTTCTTCTTCCTTCTGTTGTTCTTTTTAGTAAACGTGTTGGTAACAGAGGAAACAGTGTATGGTCGACGGTACTTGAGATAGGACACGGACAGTGAATCATCTTCTCACCTTGATCTTATAGAAGTTAGTGCTAGTAGTACAGATATGCGTATATACATACACATACTCACACACACACACACATATATATATATATATATATATATATGTTCGCGTAAACGAGCATGTTCAGCTCATGGCACTTTGACCCTTTAAGACTACTCTATCGCGTGTCTCGATCTTGACTCCTTATACGGGTCCAATCTTTGCAAACATGTAGAAGCATTAGTTGTACATATGTATATATGTATGTGTGTGCATGCGCGCGCGTGTGTGTGTGTATATGTGTAAACATATATATATATATATATATATTACGTTTCTTCTTCGTCCTATTATTTTGTATCCAATATATGTTTTAGTACATGTGTGATGTTTACTTCCTCCTCCTCTTCCCCCCCCCCCTCCTCGCGCCTCTTCTCCGCCATCTATTAAAGCAAGAGAACAAAGAAAAAAAAAAAAAGAACGACAACAACAATTACTTTTTTCCTTCTTCGTTTTTCCCTTTCTTTTTTAATCAATGAAATTCAAGCTTGAATTATATATATCGTCGTATCTGCATTGTCTTATAATTAATTTTAATGATTTCTAATTATAATAAACCTCGCGCACATAGATTAGATACGTATAAGGGTATTTCGTTTACCTTAATAGCGACCCGTTTAATCGCGATAAAATCTCATTTGCTTTACTCGAGTCCAGAGTTCTTCTTAGCCGTTCCACCAAGAAGGAAGCTACTTCTCAAGCTGCACGATAATACTCCCTCCTTCGCCCCCCTCCCCTCCCTACCGCCCCTCTCGTCGTAGTAATTTAATTTATGTCGATATTAGACTCAATTTTTATTTTCGTTTCTGTTGTTTTACTTTCTTTCTTCTCTCTTTTCCTCTTCGAAACTGCGATAATCCCAGACCAAAATATATCAAGACTTTGATCTTTCGTTTTGTATATATTTTTCTCCCTTTTTCTTTTTCCTTTCTATTTTTCAACAGATTTATTATTTCGATTGAAACGTTATAAAAAAAAAAAAAAAACTATTCGCACTGACTTGCAACGAAGTCTGACCGATGGAAAAATAAGTAAAGGAAAAAGAAAAAAAGAAAAAAAAAGAAAAAAAAAGAAAAAAAAACATAAGAAGGAGAGGTAAAAAAAAAAAAAAAAGAAAAGAAACAAGAGGAGAAAAATTCTACGAGATCGATTGAATTACGTCATAGGTCAAATTTCGTAATTTATCCGTTATTGAGTTTGATCGAGCGAATGAGTTCGTTTGGGTGGAAATGAAGAGAGAGAGAGAGAGAGAGAGAGAGAGAGAGAGAGAGAGAGAGAGAGAGAGAGAGAGAAAAGAAAAGAAATTCTAAAAATCGACCATAATCAACGTGAACGTTGATTAATTGTTCGTTAACGAGATAAGATAATTAATTGATTGCCTTTATGTTTTAGAGAACAAGTTGCAACACTTTCGTAACGATCTATATATGGGTGATGAGCCAAGTAGAAATTTGAGAAGCGATACGACGAGGAAGCAACGGGTTCAAGCACGGAAGAGACTCGGCGAGTTGAAGAGACGTAGGAAAACGAAGGATAAGAGAAAGCAAATGCCGGAGAAGTCTCTATCGGGAGTAAAGCCGTCGTTGGTGTCGGATGTCGGTGGCTTGAACGAAACTTTGATGTCGAGATTGGATCTAAGTTGTCTCATGAAGGCACGCAGAAAGGGCCTTATCAAAGCACCCACGGTCGTTAATGCATATTCTCCGAGATACGCTAGGTCGGTTTTGAAAAAACAAAACAAAACAAAACAAAACAAAACAAAACAAAAAAAAAAAAGAAAAAAGGAAAAGAAAAGAAAAAGAAGGAGAACAGCATCTTTTTCTTTCTTTTTTTTTTTTCTTTTTTTTTTTCTTTTTACTTTATTCATTCTTCGGTCAATTTTATTTTATTTGCATTATAATATCCCGATAAAAGATATTCCCGAAGAGATGTAAAAGACTTTTTGTTAGATATATTATAGGGTTCGGACAACGAGAGAGAGAGAGAGAGAGAGAGAGAGAGAGGGCAAAGAAAAGTTTTTTCCTATCTTTTCTTTTTCCTTTTTTTTTTTTTACATTTGTTTTCTTCTTTCTTTTCTTCTTCTTCTCCTTTTTCTTCTTCTTTTCTTCGACTTACAAACTTTCAAAAGTTATTAAATGAACGACTACGTTTTTACTACGTTTGAGTTTTTATACGAAACATGGCTCATTGGTGTCTGTTCTTGAATAATTTTTCTTGCTTTTTTCTTTTTTCTTTTTTTCTTTTTTTTTTCTTTTTTTTTTTTTTGTTTTTTCTTCTCTCTCTCTTTTCACTTCGAATTTTTTCACTTCGAATGTTTCATATATAAATAAGCGTGTGTATTTTTTTTTTTATAGGAGTAAGAGAAAAAAGAAAAAAGAAATGAAGGAAAAAAAAAAGAAAACGTTCTATCACCCTTCAATCGATGCACATTGGTCGCGATTTTTATTTTGCTCGAAGAAATTGTCCTTTTCGTATAGGATATATACAGGGTGGGACAAAAAAAAAATAAAAAAGAAAAAAAAAAGAAGAAAACAAAACAAAAGAAAAAAAGAAAAGAAACGGGGAATTTTCTTGTACTTTCATTTTTTTTTTCTCCCTTCTTTTCATTCGTTTGACGTAAACACTTCGAATGTTACGTAATGAACGATACAATAATTCGCCTTGTATTCAAGTTTCTACACTCAAACACATTCATTGTTGTTTGTCCTTCTCCATGAATTCTTTTATCTACAATTTTTTTTTATTTACATTTCAAATGTTTCACGTATACATACATATATATATATATATATATATGTGTGTGTATGTGTGTACTCACTTCATAAGAGAAAAAAAGAAAACTATTCTAGCATCTCTCTTTCGATCGATAGTTCGCGGTATATGTTTGCTCGAAGAAATTGTCCTTTGTGTATAAGATTCTGTGATATATATATATATATATATATATATATATATATATATATATATATATATATATAGGGTGGAACGAATAGGAAATGAGAAATTTTTTACATTTTTTTGTATCTTTTCTCTCTTCAATTTTCTATTCCATTCGAATATTATTATCTGAAATATATATCATTGATGATCTCTTCGTGAATGAATTAATCGAAGAATTTTTTTTTTTGTACAGTTTTCTATCATTTCGAATGTTTTATGAAAAAGAAAGAAAAAGAAAAAGAAAAGAAAAAAAGAAAAAACGAAACAGAAAGTACGAGAATTTTTGGTGTTCGTCGAATTTTTCTTTCTTTTTTTTTTTTTTTTTTTTTCATTAGTTCCTTCGTTGGTTCGACGTCGTATAGTAGACACTTCGAAGTTGTGGAAGAAGTAGACAAAATTATAAAAAAAAAAAAAAAAAAAAAAAATATTTCGTATTCCATTTAGATTCGTATAACGAACGTCATTATTGAACTTTGCGTATAATGGCCGACGAATGGATTTATTTATTTTTCTCTTTAGAAAAATTATATT
>NC_062190.1:10751252-10768752 GCF_912470025.1 Vespa velutina | reverse complement strand
CAAATCTGGTAACAGATGTTAACGAGTGTCTGCCGAACAACGGACATGGCCCTTGTCAAGGTACCTGTCGTAATCTCGAAGGCGGATACGAGTGTAGCTGTACGGATATTCCTGGATTTAAATTGGCGTCGGACAACCATACCTGCGAGGACATCGACGAGTGCGCGAATAACAACGCCGGTTGTTCTCACGTATGCCTTAACACACCAGGAAGTGTCTTTTGCCTTTGTCCAGATGGTTTTTACTTGACCAACGATTGGAAGACTTGTCAAGGTAAAATATTTGGAATATAGCGGACTCATCGGATATAACGATTTCTCTTTTCTTTCTTTTCTTTTTTGTCTTCTGTTCATTTTTATCTTCTTCGCCTTCTTCTTCTTCTTCTTCTTCTTCTTCTTCTTCTTCTTCTTCTTCTTCTTCTTCTTCTTTTAACGAGATCATTCTCTCCCTCGGATATGGTTGTCGACGGACATCGTTAAATTTCAGACGTGAACGAGTGCGAAAATGTATCCACGATTTGTCCGGCTGATACCAATTGCGAAAATACATTAGGATCTTACAGGTGTATAAACATGCCGAAAAAAATGACGAAGGTATTGCAGGAGGAAGATTATGATACCGAGGACGACGAGGAGGAGGAGGACGAAGATGAGGAGGACGATTATAACGAGAGTTTAACCGAATTACCGGATATAGGTAAATGCGAGGATGGTTTTAAAAAGGATGAAAATGGGAATTGCATTGGTTCGTATAATTTTATTCGAATATTTATTAAACTTTCGATATATCGTGTTATTCGTTAATTATATAACGTTGTTTTAAGATATCGACGAGTGTGCGGAAGTTGACGAGATTGAAACGCATGGTTGCGAGCACGAATGTAGAAACGAGGAAGGTAGTTATCATTGTGTATGCCGTTCCGGTTATCAACTCGAAGAAGACGAGGTTTCTTGCAAGGACATCGACGAGTGTACGAAATCACCGTTACCCTGTTCCCATAGTTGTACCAATATCGAGGGTTCCTTTATATGTGGTTGTCCTTTGGGACAGGTATTGAACGAAGACAATATAACATGTATGGAAGAGAGAACCTGTTCGTCCATGAATCCAGCATGCTCACAGGATTGTCAATATATAGAGAACGAAGGTCCACGATGTAGTTGTTTTCCTGGATATCGTCTTTTGGAAGATAAAATAACTTGTATCGATATAGACGAATGTACGTATACAACGTGCTCGCATTCTTGCGTTAATTTAGAGGGAAGTTTCGTATGTAAATGTCCGATTGGTTTTATTTTACATGAAAATGAGAAATTCAATTGCACGGACATTGACGAGTGTAAAGAGCCAGATCATGGCTGTGAACACCTGTGCATTAATATTCGCGGAAGTTACGAGTGCGTTTGTCAGGATGGTTTTTATCTTGGGGACGATCGAAAAAGTTGCATCGATTTGGACGAGTGCAAGACAGAACGTCATCGTTGTTCGCACAATTGTACGAACGTTCCAGGTGGTTATCTCTGTACATGTCCTATCGGTTACGAGCTAGTGACAGAATTCGATTGCATGGACATTGACGAGTGTTCAAAAGGTATCCATGATTGTTCTCACGATTGCATTAACTTGGAAAATGGTTACAAGTGTTTATGTCCTAATGGTTATAAAATCGATAAAGATGGAAGAGAGTGTCGCGACGTTAACGAGTGTTTAGAAAATCTCGACGATTGTTCTCACGATTGTAAAAACACCGTGGGCTCTTACGAGTGTGCTTGTCCCCAAGGAATGTTTTTCAACTCGAGCAAAACTCAATGCGTCTTAATGGATATCTGCGATAACGCCGGTTGTTCTCAATCTTGTGAAGTAGACGCCGACACTTATAGATGCATATGTCACGAGGGTTACGTATTACAAGAGGATGGAAAAACGTGTTTGGATATGGACGAGTGCCTTGAGGACGAGCACGATTGCTCACACGAGTGCGTCAATACTCATGGTAGTTACGTATGTACTTGTCCACCTGGTTTAAATCTACTCGAAGATGGTTTAACGTGTAAGGATGAGAAATGTGAGAATGGATTTCGAAGGGATCAAAATAATAATATCTGTCAGGATATAAACGAGTGCGAGGAAGAGGATCACGATTGTTCTCACTTTTGTATCAACGAGTATGGTTCCTATCTATGTTCCTGTCCAACTGGTTGGATTTTAGAGGAGGATCGTATAACTTGTATCGAATCAAATCCATGCTCGAACGTTACCTGTTCTCACGCATGCTTGCCGGATCTAGACGGGTTCACGTTCAAATGCGAATGTCCTCTTGGTTATAAAATCGACGAAACTGGTACCATATGCGAGGACATGGACGAGTGTACGGACAACAATAGAAATAACTGTAGTCATATTTGTAAGAACGTCGAAGGTTCTTACGAGTGCCATTGTCCAAAAGGATATCAACTCGACCAGGACAATAGTACTTGTATAGACGTTAACGAATGCGAGAATGGCGAGCACGATTGCGATAATCTTTGTATAAATCTCGAGGGAAGATATAATTGCGCTTGTTCAATGGGTTATTTTTATTCGGAGGAAGAACGTCTATGCGTCGACATAGACGAGTGCCGGAATAACGAGCTCAAACACAATTGCTCTCACGAATGCGTAAACACGATTGGTACGTACAACTGTACCTGTCCTATCGGTTGGAAACTCGATGAAAACGAACGTACGTGTAGGATCGTTGACCCCTGCGCCAGTGATCATGGCTGTTCTCACACGTGCGAACACGGAGAGAATGGAGAGATTCGATGTGGTTGCCCCGAAGGATTCGATCTTTTGGAGAATGGTAAAATCTGTAGAGACATAGACGAGTGTATCGAAGGATCACACGCATGTTCGAATATTTGCAAAAACATCGAGGGCGCTTATTACTGCGAGTGCCCAACGGGATACAAATTATCGACCGACGAAAGAACATGTATCGACATAGACGAATGTTTCCTAGAAAGTAATACACTGTGCTCGCAACATTGCAACAACACCGAAGGTAGTTTCAGCTGTAGCTGTCTCGATGGATACGAATTAACCGAGGATCAACGAACCTGTAAGGATATAGACGAATGTTCGACGAATCTTCACGATTGTTCTCACGAGTGCGAGAATCTCGATGGCGGTTATATATGTTATTGTCCCGAGGATTTCACCTTGGACAAGGATAAAAAGACCTGTACGGATTTGGACGAGTGCGCCGGTAGACACAACTGTAGTCATATTTGCGTAAACATTCGTAATGGATATACGTGCGAGTGTCCTGACGATTTCACGTTGGAACCGGACGGTTGGACCTGTAAAAAAATCGATCACTGTGAGACCCATCACGGTTGTTCGCACGAGTGTATCAGCGAATCGTACGGCTTCAAGTGTGCGTGTCACCTCGGATACAAATTGTCGTTGGACAATAAAACTTGCGTCGATGTAAACGAATGTTCGGAAACGAATAACGAGATAAGCGAGGCTTGCTCTCACGATTGCGTCAATACGATCGGTAGTTTCGAATGTAATTGTCCTAAGGGATATCAAATTGGAAGAGATAAGAGAACCTGCGAGGATACGAACGAGTGCGTCGAAGAAAACGGTGGGTGTTCTCATTTTTGCGCTAATACCGATGGTGACTACGAGTGTGCCTGTCCCGACAATTACAAATTACTCGAGGACGATAGAAAAACGTGCGTGGAGATCGACGAGTGCTTGATCGATAACGGCGGGTGTTCGCATTTTTGTCAATACGAGAACGGTAATGTGTCCTGTTCTTGTCCAGAGGATATGATACTGGACGATGTGGATATGAAATTTTGCACGCACCAGGACAAATGTCTCGTTGAGAATGGCGGTTGTTCCGACATTTGTTACTCGTTAAACGGTACAGTAACGTGCGACTGTACCACAGGATTTCGTTTGTCCATGAACGACAATGTAACCTGCTTGGACATAGACGAGTGTTCGGAACTTAAAGACAATTGTACTCAAAGATGTACGAACGTCTTAGGTACATTCACTTGCGAATGTTACGAGGGTTATCGCGTGAATCCTGACGAATTAACTTTCTGCGACGACATAGACGAGTGCCAAGAAAAAAATGGTAACTGTTCGCATTCCTGTTTCAACGTCGTTGGCTCATATAGATGCGATTGTCCAACTGGTTACGATCTTGATTCGGATAATAGGACGTGCGTTTTGATCGATGGTTGTAAACGCGACAATGGAAATTGTTCTCATCGTTGTCACCATGACGAGAGTACCGGCAAGACTCGTTGTTCTTGCCCATTGGGATTTAGATTGAAACACGATCATCGTACTTGCGAGGACATCGATGAATGCGAGGAATTCGAGAACGACGTGGACTCTGGCTGTTCTCATTCGTGTGTTAACACCGAGGGGGGATATCATTGCGAGTGCCCAACCGGATATATTCTCATGCCGCAGGACAAGAAGAGTTGCGTCGACGTAAATGAGTGCCTTACAAGCGAACACAATTGCACACATGACTGTTTGAATCTACTTGGTAGCTACATATGTACTTGTTACGAGGGACATTATCTACATAGCGACAGATCCTCTTGTTTGGACATCAACGAGTGTCTCGAAGGAAACGGCGGTTGTTCACATGTATGCACGAACACGATCGGAGGTCATTTCTGCAGTTGTCCCGAGGGTTACGAGCTTGCTCAAGATGAAAAGAATTGCTTGGATATTGACGAATGCGAGAAGAAAATAGCTGATTGTCCGAACAATTGTATCAATACTCCAGGCTCGTTCGAGTGTCAATGCCCGAATGGTCATATTCTTTCTAACGATTCTCGAAGTTGCATAGACATCGACGAATGTCAGATAGAAAATGGCGGCTGTACTCATGCCTGTTTCAATATCATTGGTGGCGTTCGTTGTAGTTGTCCGGTTGGTCTTCGGCTTGATAACGATGGGAAAACGTGTCTTGATATAGACGAATGTGCCACTGAGAACGGCGGTTGTTCGGACGTTTGCATTAATCTCGAAGGTACATTCTCTTGTCGTTGTCCGGACGGTCATCAACTCGATGACATTGACTTTAAAAATTGTATCGATGTTAACGAGTGCGAAATAGAAAATGGTTCTTGTACGGACATCTGTTTAAACACTAAGGGTAGCTACAGGTGTGATTGTTCTAATGGTTATCGATTGGCTGACGATGCTAAAACTTGCGTAGACGTGAACGAATGCGAAGTGGATAACGGTGGATGTTCTCACGCTTGCATCAATAGACCGGGCTCTTTCCGTTGCGATTGTCCCAGAGGATACGAGATCAAGAATAAGACCTGCTATCATTCAAACCCTTGCATGATCGATAATGGTGGTTGCGAGCAGATATGCAATGCCGAAGGCGGTATGGTGATATGCACTTGCAAGGAGGGATTTCAGTATGACAAGTCCAACAGCTCGATGTGTCACGATGTGGATGAATGCTATGGTCGGCATGGGTGCGAGCATACTTGCATTAATACTGTTGGATCTTACAAGTGTGGATGCTGGGAAGGATATCAAATGCTGAACTCTACTTGTATAGGTGAGTTTTCCCGATATACACACACAAATATATATATATATATATCCACATACGTATCTAAGTATATATATTCTTTGAATAGCTATTGTGACCACGTATTTATAACGATCCATCTTCAAGATGAATTTATAGTTATGAACATATCCTACTCACTTCTGAAATATAATATTATTCATGAAGTATTTTACATACTCACACACACATACATGTATATATATATATATATATACAGACTGTCTCAACGAAAGTAACTTGTAAAAATACAGAGACAGGTCAATTTTGTTTTCGAAGGAAACACGTCTTTATCGTAATTTTATTTACTTCGAGTTAACCTACTAAAAGAGAGTAACAAACTCTTTGAAAATCTTTAACGGGGATCGAATAATTTTCGAAGTTTCAGGTTGAAAAGAACTTTTATTTTGTTAAAAAATTTTCATAATACGTATCGTCGAGCACTGTATAGTAACAAAGTCTTTTTCTTAATGCTATATATCAAATGTTTAAAAAGAAAAAATCTCGTTTGGATAGATATCGACGAATGTGCATTAGGAATTTGCAAGATGAATCGATGCATCAACACTTTGGGCAGTTATCGTTGCGAATGCGACGAAGGTTATCGATCGGAGGGTGACACTTGTGTAGGTTCGTGTTAAAAACTTTTAACGAAATAATAAATCATTGTTTCTTTTCTTTTTCTTTTTTCTTCTTCTTCTCTCTCTCTCTCTCTCTCTCGTTTCGAATATAAGAAAGATCTCAAGTCAATTAAAAGATCTGAATTATCGTTTGATTTTTAATTATAAACCGCTCTTTAACAGATATCGACGAATGTGCCGAGGATTCACCGTGCAGAGAGAGATGCGTCAATACTCCTGGCTCGTATCATTGTACCTGTACCCCAGGATTTCGATTACAAGGAAGCGAATGCGTAGGCAAGTTAAAGTGCTTTCCTTTGTGCAAATGCCTGACTGACATATTACCGATCGTGAATTTAAATTCGAATTCGAATTCGTAAGTAGAATTTGGAACAAAGCACGTATTATTATAATTTCGTAACTTTATCGATTTAGATATAAACGAATGCGAATGGCGTAACGGTAGATGCGAACAGGAATGCATTAATACTGTGGGATCCTTCCTGTGCAATTGTCGATCGGGCTACCTGTTCAATCATAGGTAAGTTGTATGACATTTAATTAATTAATCAATCAATGTTTTGTTTATTCATTTTTCTTTTCTTATATTTTTTTTCTATTTCTTTTTTTATTTTTATAACGAACATTTCGTATTTACAAAAAAAAAGTATATATATATATATATATATATATATATATATATATTAAAAAAAGGAAATAAATATCTTTGTATATTATTATCAATATTTCGTGAATACGATCAATAACGATGAAATTGGTGGAGGATAGTAGTTAACTGGCAATAAGATAACAAACGTCATGATACCAAACGAACTGTATTATTACTTGACAAGGAGCAAGAAATTATCAAGGAACCAGTAACGATGTTAGAGGGTCTATGCTTTCAGGAACAGAAGTCAGTGTCAGGATGTAAACGAATGCTTGAACCGGAACGGTGGTTGTAACGGCGAATGCATTAACACGCCAGGAAGTTACTACTGTACGTGCAACGGCGATTTAGTTTTGTCTACGGATGAGAGAACATGCGTCTCACCGGAATCAAAGTGTCCCGCCATGGAACCACCGTTGCACGCTGAGGTATCTGGTTTATATTTGTTATCCATTATTTTTATCTGAACATTTTTATTTCACTTTTTTGAAAGAGAGCTTTTTAATAGTACGCGAATTAATCCTTCGAGTTGTTCTAAGCCGAAGCGCTTAGCGTGAGTGGCATGCGATCAATGGGTACTAAACATATGCATGAGACAATGGCAAACGATGGAATCTTCCTCCGGGCGCATATATGCGCCATCGGTGCGACCCTCGGGCGCATATATGCGCCCGCGCGCAATCAAACGATTAATATAACAGCATTAAATCACGTAAACTCTAAACGTTTAACATTTAATTTAAATTTAATTAGAACGATCATTAATATTCGTTTAAAATCTATCAAACAGATCCGATGCCCTGGACATTATTCCGGTGCGACCGATTATCCTCATGGCGCTAGGTGTCACATTAGATGCCGACGTGGATTTAAATTGGAGGGACCTCACACGAGATATTGCGTTAACGGTGGTCGATGGAACGGAAAAGAACCAGTGTGCCTTCGTGAATACTCGCTCGTGGATTCTCGTTACGATCTAGGTAATCACGTGTTCTCTCTAATGACGATACGATTACCGGCCTTCATCGTTATAACAGGAAATTGCGAAATATCATGGATAAATATCTCTCTCTCTCTCTCTCTTTATCTCTTTATCCCTCTATCTTGTATAAAGTAACCAACCGTACCAACCGATAAAAAAAAAAAAAAAAAAAAGAAAAGAAAAAAAAAAGGAGAGAGATAAGATTAGCAAGATTATCTGGTATCTACGTTCCGCTAAATACACAGTTCACAATTTCTACTTTGAGAATGGATCAAAAGTAATGGGATAATTAACGGTGCTGAAGTATGCTTTCAACGGATATCGTTTCTAAAACAAAAGATCGATTTACGTCATCGGTGATGATTATTTTTATACGTGACGAAAATCGTATTACGAACTGTTCACGTTCAATTAGTCCTACGTGGTCCTGTTCTAAAGAGCTTTTAATAACGGAACCCTCTCTCTCACTCTCTCCCTCTCTCTCTCTCTCTCTCTCTCTCTCTCTCTCTATGGTAGGGATTGTAAATGCCAGGACTGTGTGGTAACGAGGCCATACGTTAACGCTGGATCTTAATGAGCTTACGGGAAGGTTATAGTCTTTCCTTCCTTTTTTTCTTTTTTCTTTTTTCTTTCATTTTCACCCCGTTGACTTTTGTTCCCGTTCTTCATCATCATCTTCTTCTTCTTCTTCTTCTTCTTCTTCTTCTTCTTCTTCTCTTTCGTTCTTTTAATTTTTTTTTTCTTTTTTTTTGTCTTTTTCTAATTTATTTCTCTTTTTTCCAACTTTCGGTATTCATTTTCATTCGGTCGAAGATACATAAACCAGAATGTGAATTGGTAAAATTATGCGATCGAATGGGAATGGTAGTTGGAGAAATGGGAGTTTTTAATTTCTTCGAACGACGTTATAACTCGTATCACTATATCCAGCCGTTGGAGTGCATGCCAATTGGCTGGTATCCTAAAAAAAAAAAAGAATAGTGCCGTTTCAAGAGTCAAACCTTTAAAATGAGTTTCTTTGTTAAATAGCTTTTAATAGTCCATATAATAGGGTATAATGTTCGTACGTTGAGTAGTCGTAGTTATTTCATGGTTACTTTATAAAAATCTTAGGAATCATTAAATGCAAGCAAATAATTTTGATTTGATACATATTTGGTTACATTTGCCGTTCGTTCGTTCGTTTAAAAAGCAATTCGATTATATCGCAATTAGTTGAGATTTTATATGTCAGAACGGACAACGATGAGGAGGAGGAAGAGGAGGAGGAGGAGGAGGAGGAGGAGGAGGAAGAGGAAGAGATAGAGAACGTGCCTTTCCTCGTGGGAGGAAAATTGCTTTGGTCTAATGACCACCTTCTATCGTTACAGACATGCCAAGGCCGTTTGTGAGATGCCCACAGGACATGGACGTGGAGTTACCCGCGAGGCAGAATACGATACGCGTTTCCTTCCCTCAGCCAAAGTCTAATATGAACTGGTGGAGGTAAGATGATTCCTGATTTGCGAGGCTTTCATCATGTCTATCCATCGAAAATTACAGTTTATTGAACGATCGTTTTACTTATATATCTTTTTATCTATTTCTCTTTTTCTCTCTCTATTTTTACATTAATTATACACATTTAACCTGTCACGTTCCACTCTCTTTCCTACTATTATCATCATTTCTATGATTAATATCATTATCGCTTTTATTATTATTATTATTATTATTATTATTATTATAATTAACATTCCATTATCGCATTAGTACTACTACTACTACTATTATTATTATTATTATTATTATTTTATTATTTTTATTTTTATTATTATTATTATTATTATTTTTATTATTATTATTTTTACATATTATTATGATTATTATTATTGTAAATACTGTGTACATTAGTAAGATTGTTAAATAGCTTACTAACCATAACTACTCACTTATCTCTACTTACGCTTCTTCGCTTCCTACAACTTCCTTTCTCGCTTTCTAACGCCCTTACGAATTCTCTAAAACAAAAGCAAGACCTAATACAAATAACTCCGTGAATTAATACGTTGGGATGTACGTATGAAATAATTCATATAAATAATATGAAGATTTTTAATTTTATTAATAATAATAGATTATCTTAATGGATGGGGAAAAATTAAACGAAAGATAGGAAGAAAAAGAATAAAAAAAAAAAAAAAGAAAGAAAGAACGATCAAATCGTTTATTATAACATCGTTACTTTCTTTTATTATCAAATTAGATATATTACATTTTTAGATCGTACGTTTAAGATCAAAGATAGATACGTATAAATTGATTCGTTTAAACGTTACCAGAGCTAATATATATCGTTAGTTTTCACAAAGACTATTTAACTCCTGACCCAGATAGAAATCGGTAGCCGCGGGACGGTTACGCACGTACATAGTTAGTATATTGGTCCTATTCTAGTTGCTTTTGCATTAATAGTAATAGTAGTAGTAATGGGTAGTAGTAGTAGAAGTGGTAGTAGTTCCACAATGGGAATTCCAAACGAGCTTACAGGATTCCTGTCGAGGATACACGGGGCCAGGATCTATCCGGCAGCCACCGTGCTCGTTCGTGCATTTGCACTTAAGCAAGTGTACGAGAGAATCCGTGCGTATCTTCATCGTCATCCATCTCATAGTCATCATCGTCCCTTCTAACGACGAGAAGGATGAAACATACACGAGAGAGAAAGAGAGACGAGAGAAGAGAGAGGAGAGAGGAGAGAGAGAGAGAGAGAGAGAGTTATCTAGTATCTCCAGGCGCGTCGCGACGCATTACGCGTCAATCAACTGAAGATCACGTTCGATGAGCATTTATATGCTAACGAGGCGTCGATCAAACGGATATCACGTCGATCGTACGATACGATATGTCTCTTTCTATTTTAAATGGATTTATTAGAGTCCATATAACGGATCTATAGGATTTATATGAGCGATCAATTTCTAAACTTTTACTTACATCTATTTCGATCATTTTGTCTTTTCTTTTTTTCTTTTTTTTTTCATTCTTGTTATTGTTATTGTTATTTTGATCGTTATTAATATTATTATTATTATTATTTAGATACGTAGATGCATCACCCACATGGGCCAAACAGTTGCAAGCAGATCTACCAGCAGGCACCACTGTTGTCACATTCACAGCTTGGTCACCCGTGTCCAATTATACGAGCACTTGTAGAATCGTCATACGTGTTCGAGGTGAGTTAACCCGGATAAATATCACCTACCTTTCGAAACCACTACAATTGATACCTATCTATATGCACATCCATATACATATATACATACACAAAAAAAAGAACATAGCTATCGTCTATATATATATATATATATATATACTTACGTACCAATTTATGTATATATGTATTTACATATATCAACGTCGACTGTGCCAAATCCCCATTGACTCGTACGTTCAAGTCACCTTGTATATCGATAGACATCGCTAAAGTGTGATATGATTCTTCGATTCATTCCGATTTCAATCGTTTAAATGCTTCAACCTAACTCAAATATCTACTATCGCATTTCTCACGTAACACGCCCGATCATTTCGTTCGAAGACCTATCGAATACAAATAAGGATACGTATCATTCACGAATTCACGAACGAATAGATACGTTGGTACATTTCTTTTTTCCCTTCACTTCCTCCCTCCCTCCTACCCCTCCTCCATCCCCCTTAAGTTCAAAGTGACAAGGTATAATCGAGAATTGAGATCGTGATCGAATAAAAATTGCTTATTTAATAGATATATTGATCGGTCAGATGGTAGTCAACGAAAATCGATCCTTTAAATCCTTACCGTATGTGTTACTTTATCTTTCTCTTTTCTTTTTCGGCTTTTTTCTTTTTTCTTTTTTTTTTCCTTTCCATTGGCACGAAACACACAGGGAAACACAATCGCAGATGGAATGACGAAAGTTTTCTAATTGATTTTTTGAGACTCGAGTATATTTTTTGCTCTTCTCAAATTGCAAAACTAAGGAGCCTGGAAATGCATTTTTCTACTGTAATTTGAGAAAAAAAAAATGAAATTAATCGGAAAGAAACAAATTAATCGATTTTTAAATTAATTTAGATATTTTTAATCCTTCGATGCCTTTACATAGACATCATCAACTCAAACGAAAGTTGACGATAATCATGAATCTTTTTTTTTTGCTTTTTTTTTTATCATTTAAATTTTGCAGTATAAAAGAAAAAAACAAGAACGATAAGCAAAACGAAAAAGAAGAAGAAGAAAAAAAAAAAAAAGAAAAGAAGAGAAGATAGAAGGACGGAGTCAGTTGTGTCATTGAGAGTCGATTAAAAACTTAAGTTAATTTCGTGAATATGAATAATTAATTTTTACTAACAATTTAGATATTTTCGATTTGTCCTTAGAAGACATTTTTTCATGTCTCGATGAGAAAATTGCAAAAATGGCGAATCTTTTCTCTTTCTTTTCTTTTCTTCTTTTTTTTTTTTTTTTCGTTTTATCTTTCAAATTTTGCACTATAAAAGAGAAAAAAAATGAGAACGATAAGTAAAACGGGGGGAAAGAAAAAGGAAAAAAAAGAAAAAATGAAAAAGGATAGAAGGACGAGGCAGTGGTTGTCATCGAGAGTCACCTAAATTCGACGTAACGACGTCACGTCGTTAGATATGTCGCGCGTGGACGAAATATGAAATACAGGTCTCCGGAGAAACGCGATAGCTTCCAACCGACGGCGAACTGCGCATAAATATGCCGTACGTCGTATGCTCTCTCGTTCTCTCTGAACTCGTACATTTCCTCCTCATTTCCCGACGTGGCCATCTACACGACGTTGACGACGTCGACGTTGACGACGACGACGACGACGACGACGACGACGATGACGACGACGACGACGATGGTACAAAACGAATCAAAAAAGTATATATATATATATATATATATATATATATATATATGTATGTATGTATGTATGTATGTATGTATGTATGTATATTTTGGAAAAGAGAGATAAATTTTACGTTGTTTATTTCGTAGTTGTTACAACTCATAACATTTGTTTTTTTTTTTTTATTTATTTTATCTCTTCCTTTATTTCTTTTTTTCTTTTTCTTTTTTTTTTTTATTTTTCTTTTTAATGCAAGTCGAACGAACAATCAAACGTATGTTTCTCCTTTATGTTATCGTTTAAGAATGGATTCGTATTAACGTGTACTTCCTTGGAACAATAAAAGTGAAACATTATGAAAAATAGAATTTTCGTTCGAGCGAGTAGAATGATGAAGAAGAGAAAAAAGAAAAAAAGAAAAAAAAAAAAAGAAAAAAAAAAGAAAAAAGAAATAAATAAATAAAGAAAATGTACTCCGTCGTTTTTACGACTCATACCATTTTCCCCTTTCTTTTTTTCTTTTTTTTTTTTTTGTTATTGATTTTGTTTTATTCTACTTTATCTTATTTTATTATTTTCTTCTTTTTTATTTGCATATAATTCGAATGGGGGGGGGGAGGGAGGGAGGGAGGGAGGGAGGGAGGGGAAAAAAAAGAGGAGAGAAGAAAAATGGGAAATAATAATATGGACAAAGAATTTTGCGTTGGCCGTTAAAAATTTGTTCCAATTCGTATGCAATTCGAACAAAATAATAGATAACGATCGATCATTCTTTTCTCTCCTTTTTTAATTCTTTTCAATGGACATTGGGATCGATGCTTTTTATTTAGTGGAAGAGATGGGAGGGAGGAAAAAAAAAAAAGGAAAAAAAATTAAATAAAAGATTAAAAGAAAGAAACGAAAGAGAAAGAGAGAGAGTGAGAGAGAGAGAGAGAGAGAGAGAGAGAGAGAGGGGAACAACATTTTTTTTTTTATTGGCGCAAATAAAACGAGAAAAATAAATGAACGGAGGTATTATGATGGTATGAAAAGAAAGGCCGTTTATTATGCGTTATTTTGCGTACATAGTGGTGTCGGATTTACGATCGATCCACATTGCCATCGAGATAATACACAGCATCACTGTCCGATGCTTCCGGTTCGTGTAACCCGTCGCGACGTGAAGCATGCATATCCACCAGTCCTCTACGTTTCCGCGTTTTTCATCGCATAAATCTAACGTAGAGACTCTCTCTCTCTCACTCTCTCTCTCTCTCTCTCTCTCTCTATCACTCTCTCTCTTTCTCTCTCTTTCTGAGAGAGAGAGTCTGTCTGTCTGTCTTTCTATCTATCTTCCTCTTTCTCTCGCTCTTGATCTATCTCTTTTCCACGTGCTTACGTTTTATGTGTCTCTTATATATTCACATGCACGGTGATAGTGTCTCGCCTATGCCGGGCCAACAAGTTCAGTTTCCAAGAGAAGCAATAGATCTCTCTGTCTCTCTCTCTCTCTCTCTCTCTCTCTCTCTCTCTCTCTATCTTCCTCTCTCTATCTTCCTCTCTCTCTCTCTTACTCTCTCTCTTTATGTCTCTCTGTCTTTCTCTCAATCTCTCTAATAAAATGACAGAATGATTTCTTCTTTCTCTCTTTAATCATTGATCTATATACTTTCTTTCATTGTTCCTCATATATTTTGATAAGATATAAATGATCACGTTGAACGTGAAAATTTTTCAAGGATATATATAAATCGTCGTAATAAGATAGATCATTTAGTTAAATGATCTCCATTGTATTTAACGATGATTTAATTAATTGTCCGATTACCATTGGATACTTTTTTTGGATTAAAAATATTGTTATTATTCTGTTATATATATATAAAAAAAAAATATATATATATATATATATACATGTATATGATTTAGTTATTTGTTAAAGCTGAACTTTAAATGAACGAATAATAAATAAATCTTGTTAACGATTCATTTGATCTATTGTTTGATGATTAATTATTAAAATATTGAATACTGATTTTTTATGACTTTTTTAATACTTCAAAAATATTGATTTCGTTGTGCTATGGAAAAATAAAAAAATGAAAAAAAAAAAAAAAGGAAAAGGATAAAAACGTATATCGTAATTTTATTCATCATAGCTAATATTTAAATGCATAAATTCTTGTTAACGATCTCTTGTTTTTATTGATGATTAATTATTAAAATATTGGGCATATGTTTTTTATGACTTTTTTAATACTTCAAAAATATCGGTATCATTCTGCTATATATAAAAGAAAATATTTATATATATATGTGTATATAATTAAGTTACTCGTAATGATTACCAATAATTAATTAGTTAAATATACGATCAATATTTTTATGAAGATATTTCAAAAATATATTAATCTGTTAAAAAAAAAAAAAAAAAAAGAAAATAAAAATGTAGTCATGTTATTAATAATACGAGATTGATTTGTTTTCTTAATCGATGATCGATTATCAAAATCATTATTTTATATATATATATATATATATATATATATATATATATATATATATATAGTACTTTAAAACTTTAATATCATCTTACTATCCCAAAAGAAAGAGAAATAATAATAATAAAAAAAAAAAGAAAAAGAAAGGAATATTAATTAAAATTAATCTCGTAATAGTAAACGATCATTATAAATGATATATACTAATCGACATTTAAAAATACGACGAACATACGACGAAAGTTAAACGGAATAAAAAGGAAAAAAGAAAAAGTAGGCAAAAGAAAAAAGAAAAGAAAAAGAAATGGAGAAAATAAAAGAATAAAACTAAAACGTGAGATAGAGGAAGTTGAAGCAGAAGAGAAAGAAAAAGAAAAAGAAAAAGAAGAAGAAGAGGAAGAAGAAATAATCGATTCGATAATATCGATCTACGAATCATCGAAGAAAGTTGATAACGATCGTAAACGAATTTAACGTAAGATAAGGAAGATATTAAACGTTGAATTTAACCGATTGTAGATCGTGAAACGTTCGAAGAGAAAACCCACTCGAGCGCGATATCTTGCGGTGAAAGAAGTTCGTCTTTCGTGGTAGTCGTCGCGTCGTTAATAAAGAATAGTGGGGAGAGGTTTGATTGTGGTTGAAACTTTAGTAGAAGGAAGATGAAATGAGAGTATTGGAAGGATTGGGGAATGAAGGGTATAGGAAGATTGTGGGAGTGAAGGGGATGAGAGGATTGGTGGATTGGTAGGGGATGAAGAGTAGATTCGATACGCCTTCAAAGAAAACTTTTTCTCCTTTCTTGCGTTAGGAGTGGACCGATGCTGTTCATCCCCTCTTCTACTTTATTTAAGATGATAGAGATGAAGAAAGAAGATCGGTCAACCGTACCAATCGATTGTTACGTTTGTATATACAACGTTGAACTTTACGAGTTCCTTCTGATAAACTATACCTCACCACCAAAACTCCGTTTAATTAATCATTCCAAAAGTTTTCGAAAAACCTTGCTTGTTTTCAAAGGCCAATCGGTTCATCGTTTTGACAAAAAAAAAAAAAAAAAAAAAAAAAAATCGAAATGAAACATGTTTATATATTATTGATTCGTTTTATATCAATTTTTTAATTTTTTTGTTCTCTTTTTTTTCTTTTTCTTCTTGATCATCATTGACGCATTCCTTAAGGACTGTTTATTTAACTTAACTGAGTTTTCCTGGGAGGGGGGGAGGGGGGGGGATTGTATGATAATATGGAACTGTAAGGTAAGAATGACGAGAAAGATCAAAGGCCACGGATATGATAAACAAATTAAGGTAAATAGGTTATGATAGCTTGCAGTTATTTATCTAAGGATGAATAAATAATGAATAGACGATGAATAGAATTAGGATAGTTTTTTTGTGTTATGATTTTTTTATACGTAATATTTTTATGTAAACTTTCCTTTCTTGAGATAGATTTTCTATGATTTATAATAGATACGTATTGATTGTAAAATTATATAACATGCCTGTGGAAGATAATGATGAAAAATTTGTATGGAAATTATTTTTTTTTTTCACACACACACATGCACACGCATACACGCATACACACTCATACATAAACACATATAGATTTTATACAATTTGTGGATACATATTTATTGTAAAATTATGTGTCACGTGGGTGAAGGATAATTAAAAAAAATATTTGTATTGAAATTTATTTATTCTTTTTTATTCTTTTTAAATATATGTTACGTACATATATTTAAAATGTCTAATTTGATTTGTGAATATATTTTATTATAAAATATAAATAACTATTTATTTCTTGTTTAATAAATAAAACGAAAAGATAAATTATATCCAAGGAAATAAGTAATAGTGAAATTTTCATGATCATCTTTTAATGGCCATCCTCATATTATTCGACTCTTTTCACCGCAAAGAGTTTTCGGTTTACTAATCTCGTTAAAGAAAAAGCCAACGCACTCGTTGGTTTCTTAAGAGACTCGTTGCGGTTAATGTTTATCGTTATGGTCTTTCATCGTTGTTGTCGAGAGAGAATTTTAAACGGAAAGTAAAAAGAACTCTATGACGCGCGTAACTTCGTTTTTGTGTGTGTGTCCGTGTAGTTTTACGTTCATGTATATTTATTGAGAAATTGACTGATATAATCAATAAATTACGTTCGATCACAAATTTTATTCCTTAGAAAATCTTAAGAAAAAAAAAAAAAAAAAAAAAAAAAAAAAAGAGAGAAATTA
>NC_062190.1:10733752-10746252 GCF_912470025.1 Vespa velutina | reverse complement strand
TTCCTTTCTTTATTTCCTTTTTCTGTTTTCTTGTTTTCTTTTTTTTTTTTATTTTTTTTTCTTTTCTCTTCAACGATTCCGTCGTAAAACTCTGATCGGGATTATCTCGAGAAATTTTTAATCATCGGAATCGTTTCGGGGACAACGATAACTGTTCGTTCGGATATCGAAAAGCGTTCTTTCTAAGAAACAAAAGTCAATGTTTGTACATATGTATTTGAAAATCCTTTTTTCTTTTTTTTTTTTGTTATTCTATTTATTTCTTTTCTCTTTATTTAAACGTATTCACTTTACTCGTTCAAAATTTAATGAATAATTCGTATATTCAAAATTTATTACATTAAATATTATTATTATTATTATTAGCATTATTACTAGTATTATTATTATCGTTATTTATTAAAACGAATAATGTTATGTTAAACTAAACTGAGACAAACAAACAAAAAAAGAAAACAAAAGAAAGAAAGAAAAATAATATTTACAGAATCGCGATATAGAAATAAGAGTATAATAACTCGAGAATAAATTATTAATACACTTTGATCGTTCTCTTCTGGAACGAAAGTTTTCGCATAACTATTTCTCGGTATCATTATTCGAAACTAGTTTAGTTCAGTTTGGCTTGTAGCCGGAATTCCGTGTAAATTCATATGCGACTATATCGTAGACATTTTTGGTCTACGGGAATATGAAAAGTCAAAAGTTCGAAGCAGAAACGGTAACGGCAAACGGCAAACGGCAACTGCAATGTTATAGCAGAAAATACGAAAATCCTAGTGGAAAAATGAAAAAGTATAGAGACATTTTTATCGGCCTGTCAATTCGCTTCCTATAGTTACATACTCGGACGATATCCCGGTTGAAAGAATTCAAGAGGTTGTACGTACACAAACTCCGCTTGTCTTTTCGTATAAGAAAAGACGTCGAATGGATATCAAAATGGGTATCCAGAATTTTTCCACGAAAGAAAACAGATACGGTACAACGGTGCGAAATCGTTGAAATATTCGATGTATGAAATCGCCCGGTATAAAACTGTCTTGAATAATATCAAACTGAAAAGTATTCTTTCTTATATTAAATTATACGATATATAAAATTCACTTAAATATGTATCTCTTCGTTATTGTTTTATTATATCTGAGACAAAAAGTAGAAGAAAAAGAAAAATTAAATTATCTAAAAGAAAATATTCGTCGTTTATATAAAATCATTCGACATTTAAAAATACATATACCCATCTTTGTCGAATTATCTTGACAAAAAGAAAAAAAAAAAAAAAAAAACAAGAAAAAAAAAAGAGACAACAAAATTAGATATTAAATAAAATCATTATTCGCTCTTATAAAATCATACTATAAAGATTTTAATATTCCATCGTGTAAAAGAATCATTCGATATATAAGTAAAATCGTCGTAATTAAAATATCGTCCGTCATATCTACGACGCAAGAGGAAGAGAGAAGAAAAAAAAAAGAAAAAGAAAAAAGAAAAGAAGAGAAGAAAAATTTATCCCACGAAAAGATATTTGTAATCTGATATATGAAAGATATTTGATATTCGATATATGAAATAATTAACTGTGAAGAACAAAAAAAAAAAAGAAAAAAAAAAAAGAGAGAAAAGGAAAAAAAAACGTTCGATAAATATGTCTCCTTCGTTACTTCTATTATTACCTGACACCTTTTCTCCGTCCTTTTTCGTTCACGCTCAATTCCATTAAAAAAAAAAAATATATATATATATATTAGAAGATCTTACGTTCGCACTTATTTCGTCGTTTAGCCGAGAATCTACCGGAGGAAAATGTTGATGTGTCCCGGAAGACCACCCCAACCGATGCCGACTTCCGCTTATGGGGTGAGTTTTCATGTCACACAATCTTTTTTTTCCCCTCTCTCTCTCTCTCTCTCTCTCTCTCTCTCTCTCTTTATCACCCTCTATCTTTGTCTCTATCTTTTTATGAGAGTCTACTCACTTTATTAGAACGAAAAAGACAGAGACCGAGAAAGAGAGAGTGAGAGAGAAAGAGAGAGAGAAAGAGAGAGAAAAAGAGAAAGATATATATATATATATATAGAAAGTAGGAAGCTCGTGAAAGAAATAATTCGATTTGCAGTGGCAGATACCAAGCGGTTGCTATCTAAGGTACACCAGGATCTTCTCAGGGGCGTATGCCGTACAGCGTGCTTATCGGGAACATCGGCAGAATGGTTATCAAGACGCGAGGGCAGCTTATCACGAGATCCATCCCGTACAGAGAAACCAACCTCGAGCTCCACCACCACCACCTCCTCCTCCTCTTCTACCTTCTTCTTCTTCTTCCTCACCTTCATCTTCTTCTTCATCTTCTTCTTCTTCTTCTTCTGCTTCTTCTTCACGGATCTCCTCCTCGATGGCCTATCCTATTGGAGATTGTAAGTGTACTCGTCGCTTCATACCAAGCCCTGTGGCTTCTTGATAAAGAGGTTTGAAGGGGAATGAAAAAGAAGGGACAGGGTGGTTAGTAAAGAGGGTGAGAGGGATGGATGATCCTTAGTGGGAGGTTGGTGACTGGTAAGAGAGAACGGGACGACCCTTCTACGATATACTTTCTCTTCTTTTTTTTTTCTTTTTTTTTTCACTTTTCGCTTTGGTTTTCGGTTTATCTTTCTTTTATTTTATTTTTTTCTTTTTCTTTTCCTTTCTTTTCTTTTCTTTTTTTTTTTTTCTTTTTTTGATTGCGAAATTCGTCTCTCATCTACTTTGATAGTTAAAAAAAAAAAAAAAAAAAGAAAAAAAGCAAACACGTGCGCTCGTTCTTCCTTCAAATTATTCACTTCGTTTTTTCTTTTTTCTCCTGCTTTTTGTCTCTTTTCTTTTTTCCCCGTCTTTTTTTGCTTTTAACTCGTAAATATTTCGTTTTTGTAAATCCGCGGATGATGTGCGTATTATATATATATATATGTATGTATATATATATATTGTATAATTATGCGTTAAGGTACATAAGGAGAAATTGCATTTTAAAGTATATAATTATGTAGCATTACGTTTGAAAGTTTAATTAGTGATAGCATCCTCTTCCATGTTATTTTTCATATTTTCTATTTTCGCTTCTCACCGAGCAATGAGGAACCTCGAGTATTAAAAAGTGTGCGAATGGGAAACCCAACGATCGTTGAAAGTGCTCCTTTTCATTCGGTACTACAATTCTGTCATTCTGTTTTACGAATTTCATGGAAATTGAGAAAAAGAGAAAGAGAAAGAGTGATATATATATATATATATATATATATATATATATATATATAGAGAGAGAGAGAGAGAGAGAGAGAGAGAGAGAGAGAGAAATTGTTGAACTGAACGTACGGTTTTACGTGGAATATCGAATTTAAAATCGATGTACCTGTGTAAATATATATCACACTTTTGAAGGGTCATTCGAACACTTGGTTCACTTTGAAACCCTTTTCGAATCCCTTTTTTTTTTTTACTCATCGTAACTAAAATCCTTCATCTTCTTTTACATTTTATAACAATTTTATATATAGATACATTTTTTTTTGTTTGTAATTTTACATAAATATATAAAATATATACATATTTTTAAATATATATATATATATATATATATATATATATATCCGTCTCTTTTTTATTTTTTCATTTTTTTTTCTAGTATCAAATCTTTATCATCCCTTATCTCTTGAAATTGATGATATAATTATTTCACATTTATTTCACTTACAAATGACTAAATTTTCATGATAAAAAAAAAAAAAAAATAAAAAGTCCACGAAAGAGCCATCGTCGTCTTTCCTTTTTCTTTTCTTTCTTTTTTTTGCATTATTATTATGGTTTTTCTTTTTTCCTTTGTATGAAATTGGCCGCTTTCGCGAGTTCCGACGGTTTTCATTAAACTTCTTGATTACTATATGCATTTCTAATGGGAACAAAATTCCACGAAAGTCGTACATGAATTTATCTTGATGTTGAGAGATCCTCGTTTCTTTCTCTTTCTTCCCCTCTCTCTCTCTCCCCCCTTCTCTCTCGCTTTTTCACCTATTTTTTTCCTTCTCCTTTTTTTTTTTTTGTACCATTAACGGCGCAAGTGCACACGTTGTGAAGAGATTTGTTACATTCAGGATATTCCATTTAATGTTCTTGAAAAAGAGAAATAAAAAGAAAAAAGAAAAAAAAATAAAGAAAAGGAATAATAAATAAAGAATAAAAAAAAAAAAAAAAAGGGAAAGAGAAAATAAAAAAGCAACGCCATGCAGACGTTCACGGAAGTTGGAATTGTTTGATGGTGTAATAAATATCGTGTAACGCGTTCGAATGAACGACAAATTTTTCACTTTTCTTTTCTTGTCTTTTTTTTCTCTTTTTTCTTTTTTTTTTTTTCCTTGTCCTTCTCTTTCTTTTCAAGCGAAAGAACAAAAAGGAAAACCAGATGAGACGGCTTTCATAATAAACCAGCCTCATTTCGTTCTAAATCAATTAAGAATTTAATCGAAACAATTCGATCTGATTTAGCTCAACTAATCAAATCGATCTCTCTCTCTCTCTCTCCCTCTATCTCTGACTTATTTTTAATCTTTTTCTTTTTGTTTTGCTCTTCTTTTTTTTCTTTTTATATATATATATATAATTAAAGTTTAAAAGTAAAGGAGATCGGACAAGTGGGATTTTAAAATTTAATTTATTTGTTAGTTCGTCTCGCATCACATTCGAGATATAAGCGAATGGAGGATATCTATTAAATTCTTGCACGTAATTTTTTCGTCGACATTCGAAATACGCTCCGATGCATTTTTTAGCTCGATGGAATTCGAAGAAAGGCCACGGATTCTCGTTTCTCATTATTTCCATGGCATCCTTCGGTAAATTCTACCGAATGCGCTTACCACAAAATTAATGGCATCGCAAAAGCTTCTAACAAAAGGCTATCTATATCCCAACGCTTGGATCCCAACGAATCTGATATTCGTGATAAAGAAAAAAAAAAAAAAAGAAAAAAAAAGAAAGAGAGAAAAACAAAAAGAAAGAAAAGAGAGAGAGAGAGAGAGGGGGGGGGGAAAGAAAAAGAAAATCAGAATTTACTGCCATGAAAGGAAAGGGGGAAGAAAAGAAAAGAAAAGAAAAAAAAGACGGAAAGAAAAAGAGATAAATGTTAATTCGTCTTTTATATAAAATATTCCACAGTGATTTGACGTTAAATTTGAAACAAAAAAATGAAAAAGAAAAAAAAGGGTGAAAAAAGAAAAGAGAGAAAAAATAGAAGAAGAAAAAGACGAGGAACAATTCGACAATTGAATTGTCCGTAATAATTTGCAAAACAGTTTATCACATTGATCGTCTATTACATTTAGATTAGCCAATTTGGTTTTCGATCAAACGTTAATGGATCTTCTTGTCTCTTTTCGTGATGGTTGAATCCATTACAAAATAATGTTACCAGAACAAAATGTGAATCCATTAATACAATCTCTCTCTCTCTCTCTCTCTCTCTCTCTCTCTCTCTCTTTTTCTATCTCTCGAGATAGAGGAAGAACGACAAATGGAAGAGGAAGTGAAAGAGGAAGAGGAAGAGAAAGAAGACCGAAAAAAAAAGGAAGAAAAGAAGATAAAAAAAAAAAGGAAAACCTAGTTGGGAGAAGAGATGGTGGGGTTGTTAAAAAGAAGAAAGGGAAAAAAAAAGAAAAAAAAGAAGAAAAGTATTGGTCGCTGAACGTGAAAGCGTTTTAATGGATACAACAATGGTGATGCTTTCGAGAGAAATTTCGCGAGTCGACGGTTTCGATAGAGGATGATCGGCTTTAATGAAACTGTTAGATTAACGTGTTAGAGGGAGATGCGTTAGAGCGAAAGAGAAAGGCAAGGCCAAAAAGATATATATATATATATATACATATGAAGAGAGAGAGAGAGAGAGAGAGAGAGAGAGAGAGAGAGATGCTCTTCATCTCGGATAGCTTGCAGAGTCTGCGTTTTCGTCGTCGTTAGAATATTAGAAGGCTGAACAGGCAGACACCATGTTGTGTTATTATTCTGGCAACGTTTAAACGAACTTATCCATTATGAGAGTTCTGTGCATAGTTTAGCAAATAGTTGCTACCGGCCGACAACGTCGTCGTCGTCGTCGTCGTCGTCGTCGTCGTCGTCGTTGTCGTTTTATTATCGTCGTGGAACCGTAAGGTGATTAGCAAACGATAGCCGAACATAACAGTTTCCGTATATAAATATCCAAAACAAACGATAACTTCGTTTTATTTACTTTCGTCAAATAATTATTATACCTTGTCAATTGGCAAGTTAAATTTGTCTTTTGAATTCTTATCGATATAATTTTCTTTTAATTTTTATTTATATTTTTTCTTTTCTTTGTCTCATTTCTTTTTTTCTTTTTTTTTTCTTTTTTTTTTTCTTTCTTCCTCTTCCGTTAACTCTTGAGTAACGAAATCGATTCGATCGAATTTCTAAATTTTTATTGCTATTATTATTATTACTGTTATTATTGTTATTACTATTCTTTATTATTTTTCATTATTATTATTATTATTACTATTATTATTATTATTATTATTATATATTTCTTCTTCCTCTTTTTCTTATACCTTTCCCCTTTCCTCTTTGTTTTTCTTTCTCTTTTTTTCTCCTCTTCTTTTTCCCTTCTTTCTCTTTTTTTTCTTTTTAACAAATTGAATCTGGTCAACGGTTCGTTAAACATTCGTAGAAAATGAAATAGCCGGCGATGGAGGCAAACTTACGAAACCGCATAGAATCGACGATATTGTATTCTATGGTGCAAAAATCAAAGGTGCTCCCTTGGCGAGTAGAACGGCAGACAGTGAACACAGGAAACGCAAATAACGCGAAGTTATTCGTACTCGTTGCCAATGGAAATACTCGGTGACCTAAAAAAAAAAAAAAAAAAAAAAAAGAAAAGAGGAAAAAGAAAAAAAAAAGGAAGAAGAAGAAGAAGAAAAAAAAAAGTAAAAGAGAAGAAGAAAAACGAGCGAGAGCGAAAGAGAGAGAAAGAGAAAGAGAAAGAGAGAAAGAGTGAGAGAGAGAGAGAGAGAGAGTGAGAGAGAGAGAGAGAGAGAGAGAGAGAGAGAGAAGAATAGTGAAAGAAAGAGGAATCCTCGATATCTCTCGCATATTCGAGATCTGGATACGTATATTATCGTAGAAAACAAATAGTACGAGGGAAAATAGAATAGAATAGAATAAAGAGAGAGAGAGAGAGAGAGAAAAGACAAAGAAAAAAAAAAGACAAAGAAAAAAAAAAGGATACAAGGAATATGATTGGTACGATTGGCGAATAGATGGAAGAATATCGTTTGACTATGGTAGACGTTTCCTGTCGTTCAAGAGTTGACAGGAAAGAATACGCCGATCGATTCCTTCTATCATTTTCTATCTGATATTTCATGTTTGTTCGATCTTTACTATCCTAACATGAAGAACGATAGAGGAACGTTTCCATTGATTGTTGGTGGACCGACAAAATCGAACCCGACGGGATGCTGAGCGTCGTCGATTCAACCAAATTCATTTTAACCTTACAATCCTCGCCGCCGTTCATCGTCGAAAGCATTTTCGTTTTGGCATTTGTTATCCTATTGGCTGTACCATTGTTCGCCAATCTAATATTTTATCTCGTACGTATCACGAGGATTCCTTTAATAATCTTTATATAAATTAAATTGCCCGTTAAATTTTATTAACATAGTTATCAAAGTGATTATTCATTGGTGTTCGTTTGTATGTGACAGATGAGAGAGAGAGAGAGAGAGAGAGAGAGAGAGAGAGAGAGAGGGGTGTTTTTTCTTTCTTTTTTTCTTCTCTCCTCTTTTTCCCTTCTCTCGCGTACGCACATTTTTTTTTCTTGTTTTCTTTTTTTTTTTTTTTTTTTTCTTTTTTTGATATATTTTTTTCATACCTTCTTTCTTTGCTTTTTTTCTTTCTTCATCTCTCTTTTTTTCTTCTTCTTTCTCTCTCTCTTTGGACATAACGTCTTACTATAAACACACGACGTAAAGAGATTCACGTTGGTCCTTTTTGTTTTGCTTTTCGAACGATATGATCTTTGATTAAAAAAAAAAAGAAAAAAAGAAAGAAAGAAAGAAAGAAAGAAAGAAAGAAACAAGAAAAAAAGAAATTAAAGGAAAAGAAAAGAAAGGAAAGGAAAGGAAAGAAAAATGTGTCCTCGTTTTTGATGAATCACGTCAGTTCGCAAAGAAAATAGAAAAAAGAAAAAAGTAAATCATATCTACGGACAAAGACATATTTGGACGTACAGACAGCAGACAGATAGAGAGAGAGAGACAGACAGAGACAGACAGAGAGAGAGAGAGAGAGAGAGAGAGAGAGAGAGAGAGAAAGATTGATCAATAAGCATGTCCGCGGGCGATAATAACGCTTTTCATCGAATGAATCTCTTTGTTTGAATGCACTTCTCAAATTCCAAATATCTCTGCACTTTCTCGCGTCGGCTTAGGGGAAATCAAGGAACGAGAATGGATCGAACGGGAGATGGAATAAGAGGGATCCGAGAAGAAGGATAGCTACTGCTGGTTCACCCTCAGGCGGTTCAAATATAAAGGAATATCATCATGAAACTGGACGAGCGAGTATTAGGAGTTCGGAGGAGCGTATACGAAGGGCCGTTGTGATGCATTATCCAGCACCAATTCCAACAATCGATTCAAGTTCCAGTTCGGATTACGATTTAGAATTTAACGTAGATTCAAATCGTAGAACAGTATCAACGCCGAATCTTTGTTCAAATAGTATCGGTGATCGAGGTAGTCGTTACAAATTAAACAAGGATGACGTAGGACAATGCGATCAGAACAAATTCACGGATACATTAATTAAAAGAAATAATGAAATAAAGGATGTGCCGGTTGAAAGATCATCCTCGTTCGTTGTAACAAATTCCGAATTACCTATTATCGATATATCAACTTTCAATTACAATGCTTACCGTCATAAACTCATCGAGGCGAGTCTTAAGAAACGTTATAAAAATCATCAACCACCGGGCGACGTTATATTCAATTCTATACATTTAAATACGTCGGACTCTATGCTCGGTATAAGATTGAACGACAATTATGATCATAGTTTTTTCGATTTCATCGAAGAATATTACGACGCGACCTCTGGTATGAGCAAGAAAGAGGTAGAGTTTTTACATCCTTTGGATCATTTTCTTGTTAAGGGTATACGCAAACGAGAGACCAACGAAATAGGTACGGATACGATGAATCTTTATTATTCGAAAGAGACCGATCGGGATAGGGAGATCGTTGATAATAGTTACGTAGAATGTAAACGGAATAATACCAAATCGAAGAATAAGAATTTTTCTAACCAATCGAACGATAAAAAGGATTCGAGAATGGCGAGCAACAAAGCGGAACCGAAGGAATCAACGTACGGATCGATTGACTCGAGAAAGGATTCCGAATGGTTGAGGAAAGGGAGACACATTGGAGCCGGTGGTCTGGTTGATTCAAACTCGATTCGAAGAAAACTACGGAGAAGTTCGAACGTCGATCAAGTACAAACAAGGAAATACATTGGATCTAAGACGAGCAATGATATTGTCAAACCTCTACATAGAAAGTTGGCAACGTCGATCGTTAAAACTGATAGGGATTCCATTATAAACGTCAGTACGGCAAGTTCAAGCGAGTTGGATAGTAACCGTGACGTTACGTCAAATTATTCACGTGATTCCTCGGTTCCGTCTTCGAGAGATCGTAAAACAACGAGGAAACTTCTTCCATGGATCAACGGTAATCCCTCGGTATCGTTCAATAGAAAATATGGGAACAACAGGCCAGAGAAAAAGAAGACATTCGAGAAATCTAAAAGAGCTAAATTACGAACTACTGTCGAACGTTCCTCTACATTCGGTTCAAGGCCATACTCGCCAAGGCCAAGATCGGCAAATTTAACTTTAACGGAGAAAGGGAAAACGATCGAGGATCGTACGAAGAGCGAACGTATTGACGGTTTAAATGCCATAAAGAATTACGATTGCCTTGAAGGTATAGGATCGTTACGATCGAATTCGAAGGAAAATGAGATTTCTTCGTTCAATTCGATAAGACCGATGATACCTTCGAAGAACTTTGAACCATCGACGAACATTTCCTCGAGATTTTTGGTACCGAAGTTTCACGGTACCTTTGAAAATGACGATGGAAAATCAAGGGGTTCCCTCTGCGAGAATGTCGTTGGCATAAGTTCTCTAAAGTTTCAACATGAGGAACGTGATAATCGTAGATCACGTCAGGAGTCAAAGAATATGACGGACAATAATTTCGATTTAATTAATTCGATTAACGATAATAAAGAAATTTTCGAGAATTATGGAGAACGTTCGGCGAATTCAAAGTGTGATGGATCTTTCGAAAAAACGATCGGCGAATGTCGAACGACTACGAAAGTTTTACGCGAACGTTTCGTTAATTCGATCGATGACGAAAATGAATCAACGAAGAACATAAGAAACCTCCAATCGATTCTTACTCCTCGTAAAAATAACAACGAGATATCGATGCTCAATAAAGTGGGTTTGAATATTTCGATTAGGAAAAAGAATACACCGAAGAAAGTGATCACCGAGATGAAAAATGTCGACAAAACTCATGAGATCTTCACGAATGGAAATAGATCATTAATCAAGATGGATACGTGTCCTCGATCGGCCGTCGTATCAAGAGACACTTTGATATTGGATAAGAACGATTCGCGAACTCAAAAATCCTCGAACATTAATTGTCGTGACGAAATGACATTGGAAAAGGAAAGGCCGATACGTCGTAGATTGTCACGTGCCGATTCGAAAGTTGGTTTGGCCGTTCAAACGGGTTTAAAGAATTACATTAAAAAGTTGAAGCAACTGTTGAAGAACGACGGTAACATTGACACCGTCGATTTAGCGTCTTTGAGTTTGAAGGACGCTATATCACCCGAACTCGAATCGATCCTATCCGTTTCGGAATTGAAAGAGTTGCAGGATCTATTAAATGTAACCGAGATCAAGTCGAATTTGATCGATCAAAATGTTATTTAGAAATCGTCGAACTTTTTACGAGCACAAAATTTTTTTTCTTGCTATTTCCTTTTTTTCTTTCTTTTCTTTTCTTTTTTTTTTATTTTTTTACAAACACACACACACACAAATATATATATATATATACAAGCACTCGCTAACCCAATAACAATAAATCGTTATAAGATCGAACCTGTAGGAAGAAATTTTATATAAATATTCACGAGCTTTATCAACGAGCTTAATCAATATATATGTATATATATTTATATATAAATTTATATATATATATATATATATAAATTTTTTTTTTGTATTAAACAATTATCGTACATTTTTTTGCATTTTATTTCTCTTTTCATTTATTTATTTATTTTTCTTCTTTTTCTTTTTCTTTTCATCCTCGTAGATAAATAGCGGATTCGTTTGGATTTCTGTACGGCAAATTTGGAAACACTTGTATTTTATAAATAGATAATATTTTTCTACCCTTTTCGTCGAGTTCTCTTTAGAAACGAAGAAGATTTACGGGATCATAGTAGATGTTAACCAGCTTCTACGTTCGAAGAATTTTTATCAAACACACACACACACAAACACACATACTTTCTCTCTCTCTTTCTCTCTCTCTCTCTCTCTCTCTCTCTCTCTCTCTCTCTCTCTCTCTTTCTCTCTTTCTTTCTTTCTTTGTTCTTTCTCTTCTTTTTCTTCTCATCGACGTTGATTCGACGCTCAATGATTCTCGCGATCGTTATGATCATTGATTTACGATCGAGGACGAGAGTTCGACTCGTACGTCGTTTCTTCGGTGATTTATGTGAACGTAACTACACGAGGAAGAGTAAGAAAAGATGATAGAAGATAGAAGTAAGAAGAGTAAGAAAGAGAAAGAAAGAATAAGAGAGAAAGAGATTGAAAGAGTAAGGGAGAAAGAGATAGAGAAGAGCTCAGTTAACAGTGCACTATTAATAATGCATAAAAGGAAACGAGGGCAGCTACGACAACGACAACGACGAAGACGACGATGACAAAGACGACGACGACGACGACGACGACGAAGACGACGACGACGACGACGACGACGATGGCGACGACAACGACGACGACGAAGTCAAGGAGATGAAAGAGGTAGAGAGCACTGTAGAAAACAGAGACGGTAACTATGAGGACAGAGAGATAAAGAGATAAAGAGAGAGAGAGAGAGAGATGGAATTCGAAATTGCTATTAAAATAATAAATTATAAATTTTTATCATATTAAAATTAAAATAATCTATATTGATGGGTATAGATCAAATAAAATTGATTAACATAAATTCGAATTTTTTTAATAGTAAATTTTAATAACTATCATTTGCAGTACACTCGCAATATTTCACTATAATATTTTTTTCTTTATATATATATATATATATATATATATATATATATATATATATTCA
>NC_062190.1:10723752-10726252 GCF_912470025.1 Vespa velutina | reverse complement strand
GAGAGAGAGAGAGAGAGAGAGAGAGAGAGAGAGAGAGAGAGAGAGAGAGATAGAGAGAAAGAGAGAGAGAAAGTAGGAGGGAAAACGTCGACTCGCATAAGTTTTCAAATATAAAACTCAATGGTGATATCGCGATTGGGTAAGGTGGAAGTGGGTGGCGTTGGGTGGGTTAGGCGAGCGTGCCGCTTATCGTAGAAACCGAAATATATTCGTGTTTTCGGTAGCGTTTAACCTGCAAAACGGAATCCATTACGAAGCTTGGAAAAAGGAAAAGAGGAAGAAGAGGTAGAGAAGAGGAAAAAGAAGAAGAAGAAGAAGAAGAAGAATAATGTGGTGGTATCTGTGTTGTTATGTCTTCGTAGTGTTTGCTCGCGCGATTCGCCGGAATTTCCATTTATATTACCTTATCGCTATTCTTCCGTGCTGGCGTTACATTTTTTTCTTCCTCTTCTTGTTCTTCCTTTTCCTCCTCCTTCATCTCCGCCTCCTCCTCCTCCTCTTCCTCCTCCTTTTCTTCTTCTTCTGCTTTTTTCCTTTTTTCTTCTGCTGTACCTTCGTTTTCCTCTTTTTCCTCCCCTCTTTTTTTCTTTCTCTTTCCTCCTCCTCCTCCTCCTCCTCCTCCTTCTCCCCTTGGCTACTTTATTTTGCGTTTCTATCTTCTTTCTCCTTTTCTCGTTTCTTCTTCTTCTTTTTTTTTTTGCTCCTTTGTTATTTCTTTCTCCTTTTTTTTTTCCTTTTTTCTTTTATTTTTTCCTTTTTTTTTTTCTTCTTCTTTTTCCCCTTATTTCCTCCTCCACCTCCTCCTCCTCCTCCTCCACCCTTTCGTTCCTCTTTCTCTCTACAACGCCATAAGAGCAAACCAAGTTTCTCTTCGACTCCCTTCTCTTAATACTTTTCACTCGGCTCGTAGGACCACAGTGAAGACGCATTTGCTCGACCAACCGGCCTCATCGCTGGCCTCGTATTCTATTCTGTGTCCTCCAACGTCAAACGGACGTCCTGGACTCTGTAAAAATAACGAGAGAAACGAAAGAAAATGAAAAGAGAGAGAGAGAGAGAGAGAGAGAGAGAGAGAGAGAAATAATAGAAAAAAGGGCAAAAAAAAAATGAATTCTTTTTACTCGAGATAATATCGTCAATAGAGACGCTAATTGTTACTTTACTACTATTCGACTTTGTTACTTCTTTACGACAATTATTATTACTATTATTACTATTGTTATTATTATTGTTGTTATTATCTTTCGTGTCGGTCAATGGTTTTCGGTCAAAGCTTCTAATTCAAACTAATATCGAGTCAAGTCTATAACAATCTTATTATCTTAGACATTTTTATCGTGATAGATAATAAATACTATGAGAATATTATTATACTTTTCGTTATTACTTTTTTTTTTTTTTTTATAGTAATATTATCGTTGTCAATTATTATTGTCAATTATTATTATTGTTCCTTGGCCAAGTCGTACTTCTCGGCTGTCATTTATCATAATGGATAACACTGAGAATATTATTATCCTTTTTTGTTCTTTTCTTTTTTTTATTACTATTATTATTATTATTATTATTATTATTATTTCTTAATATTGATGTGTAGTGTCATTAAGAATATTATTACTTTTTTTTTTTATCTTTTCTTTTTCTTTTTTTTCTTAAATTATTACTAATATTATTACTATTATCTTAATTATTATTTTTTTATAATATATTATTATTATTATTATTATTATTATTATTATTATTATTATTGTCGTTATTATCATCGTTATAAAGACATGATTGAACCGAAAGGAAGTTTATCATAGTCTCTGTACGGTAGACACATGCATTAGGGATTGCGTGCCAAATGATGAAGAATCTAATCGATATATCGGACTCACATCTACCACCTAGCGTAGACAAGTTCGGATAACGAGGCTAATTCGGAAAATAGTTAGAGGGAGGTAGTATGCATACATATATCGATTCTCCGAAGAGTTTCCATCCTTGCATTGGCCGCCGTTGTTCCCTTCTTCTATTACTCAAAGAACATTGTTGCGAATCGTTGGCGTTCATACAGTTTAACTCTCTCAAAGTTTACGTAGTTTACATCGTCTACAAAGTTATTCTCTAGTTAACTACATACCTTTTGAAAATGTTACAAAGTATGGATACGCTCGCATATCCTCTTTATCCGATTTTCTTCTTTTTTTTTTTTTTTTTTCTCTTTTTTGTCTTTTTTCTCTTCCTCTCAATTTCCTCGAATGTTATCTCCCTCTTTCCTTCTTTCCATATATCTTTGCTTTTCTTTTTCTTCGCTTACAAAATTTATCATATCGACACATTTAATATGCTTCAGGTTTTTCTTCCTTTTTTTTTTTTTTCTTTCTTTCTTTTTTTTTCTTTCTGCATACTCACGTTTCACTTTATCTTAACATTTGTTTCTTTCTATTTATTTTATTCCTTTTTACTTCTTCTCCTTTTCTTTTAACTCCATTACTGACCTTCATTCACGACATAT
>NC_062190.1:10701000-10723252 GCF_912470025.1 Vespa velutina | reverse complement strand
TATTATATTATTATTATTGTCGTTATTATCATCGTTATAAAGACATGATTGAACCGAAAGGAAGTTTATCATAGTCTCTGTACGGTAGACACATGCATTAGGGATTGCGTGCCAAATGATGAAGAATCTAATCGATATATCGGACTCACATCTACCACCTAGCGTAGACAAGTTCGGATAACGAGGCTAATTCGGAAAATAGTTAGAGGGAGGTAGTATGCATACATATATCGATTCTCCGAAGAGTTTCCATCCTTGCATTGGCCGCCGTTGTTCCCTTCTTCTATTACTCAAAGAACATTGTTGCGAATCGTTGGCGTTCATACAGTTTAACTCTCTCAAAGTTTACGTAGTTTACATCGTCTACAAAGTTATTCTCTAGTTAACTACATACCTTTTGAAAATGTTACAAAGTATGGATACGCTCGCATATCCTCTTTATCCGATTTTCTTCTTTTTTTTTTTTTTTTTTCTCTTTTTTGTCTTTTTTCTCTTCCTCTCAATTTCCTCGAATGTTATCTCCCTCTTTCCTTCTTTCCATATATCTTTGCTTTTCTTTTTCTTCGCTTACAAAATTTATCATATCGACACATTTAATATGCTTCAGGTTTTTCTTCCTTTTTTTTTTTTTTTCTTTCTTTCTTTTTTTTTCTTTCTGCATACTCACGTTTCACTTTATCTTAACATTTGTTTCTTTCTATTTATTTTATTCCTTTTTACTTCTTCTCCTTTTCTTTTAACTCCATTACTGACCTTCATTCACGACATATCTAAATAATTTCCAACCATTTGATTATTAAAAGTATATATGTATGCGTGCGTATTCATGTGTGCGTTTGAGTGCGTCTATGACAAACAAAGAGAGAGAGAGAGAGAGAGAGAGAGAGAGAGAAAGGATAGAAGTTTAATTTATTAACGAGTACTCGTCGGTGTTTCGCTTTCATTCGTGTTTCAACGCATAACTCATGTCGGTCGATATAAAATTCAGAACGATTCGTACCACGGTCGAGGAAAATATCGAAAGCATGTAAAGTTCTTCTATACATTCTAACTCTCTTTCACCGGAGTCACTTTTAAAGTACTCGAAAATTCTCGTTTCGCTTGTAAGTCAAAAAATACGGCCAAGCCGATGCTTTTTTCTTCTTTCTTTTTTTGTTCTTTTTTTTTTTTTTTTTTTTTTTTGAGAATATTTTTCTTCCTTCGGATTTTTTTCTCTCTCTCTCTCTCTCTCCCCCCTCTCTCTCCCCCCCCCCTCTCTCTCTCTCTTTTTCTCTCTATCTCCCTTTTTCTTATCAAAGAGTATATTTTCTTCTTATACATATATTTTTTTTTCAGATCACTTTTGATATGAAACATGGTAATGCATTAAAACATATCATCGATCAATACGATCTTATATAATATTGAACTTTCACCGATAATTTTAATATATTTCGAATTATATATATGTATATATATATATATATATATATTTTCTTTTTTTGTCGTAACACACTTGGATCTCTTTTTACATGATGGATGCGTAATGTGGGTAAAATGGATGAAAGATGAAAAATTGGAAAAAAAAAGAAAACAAAAAAAAACAAGGACAAAAAAAGAATCAAAACGCGTGAATAAAAAAATTCGTTCAAAAATTAATTTACAAAATGCATGAGAGTTGAGTTAAATCAAATGTGCGAATCGTGCGAAGAGCAATTTAAAATATGAAAATGCAATCATTAAGAGCATTTAGTTAAAAAAACAAAAAGAAAAAAAAAAGAAGAAAAAAAGAAGAAAGAAAAGGAGAGGAAAAGAAGAGAAATAAGGAAAAGAAAAGCACGCATAGAAGGAAAAAAAATTAATTCGTCGAGGGAAATGAAAGGAAGATATTTTTTTGAAAAAACAGAAAAAGGAAAAAAAAAAGGAGAAGAAGAAAAAAGAAGAAAGAAAGAATGCTAAAAATATACACGCCTGACTTTCGTGACATTTTCTGGGAATTAATCAGCGTGCGTTTTTGCTGCCGCCTGAAAGGTGAATAAAACGCGTTAAGAAAACCGTGTAACTCTGAATGGTATTAAAAAAGAAAAAAAATAAACCATGTAAAAAGAGACCCAAATATATATGTACGTATATACGTATATTTTTTATGTATCATTTATATGCATTTCCTCAATTTTATCATTCGCTTTCATCGTTTGTAACATTTTTATAATATATATATATATATATATTTTTTTTTTTTTTTTTTTTTATTCGATCACGATGAAAGAATACATTCGTATAAATTCACTAGGAAATGAAATTCATCAAGCCCGTATAAGAATCTAAAAAGCAATAATAATATTACGGCGTTATTCGCGATTAAAAATAATCTTTCGGTAAGAACTATACTATCTTCTTCTCTCGTTTGCTCGATCTGTTTAAATACTCGGACGAAACGTTAAGACAAAATTTTAATCGTAAAAATACGACGTTTTTAACGTCGATACGCATCCCCATCGGTATTATATTTATATCGCATAATCTCTCGATCGGAAAAAAAAGTAAACAAAAAAAAAAACAAAAAAAAAAAAATAAGAAAAGAGAAGAAAAAAAATAAATAAAAAATAAACGAAAACGAGAATTTCTTTTGGAAAGAATCTTGAAGATTTATGGATTAATTATTATCATCGCAGTGCAATTTACAACGTCGAATCATAATCATTATTATTATTATTATTATTATTATTATTATTATTATTATTGTTACTATTATTATCATTATTATTATTATTATTATTATTATTACTATAGTTTGAAATACTAATGGGGATGTACGCTTTGCGATTTACTTTGTATTCGTGAAATCTGGATGCGATTTCTCTATGTGTGTTTGTAAGAGGGAGAGATAGAGAGATAAAGAGAGAGAGAGAGAGAGAGAGAGAGAGAGAGAGAGAGAGAGAATGAAAGTGTGAGAGGAGGGGATGAAATTACGCTTTGCTTCTCTCTATATCGTTTCCTTTGTGCGACAACGTTATGATAACTGGCGCGCGCGCGCGTTAGTTCACACACACGCATACATTTATATGTGTATATATATATATATGTATATATTTATGTATGTATGTATATATATATATATATATACCGTAAATATATAGCGCGTGGCGTTGTTTGAACGGCATTTACCATTGTAAAATTTGCATACGTTTATGAAGCATCGTAGCCCTTTGTCAGGGCCTGGCTTGCCATTGTATCGGCCATTAAGCACGAATATTACCGCGAGGCAATATAACGTTAATGACTTTAAAAGGTATAATTTTCATATATCGATTCGTACTTATCGGTACAATTAATTATTGAGCGTATACCGTTTGCCGAGCATCACGAAGTCATAGGATATAATTCATAAAACGAACATCTTCGTAAAACAATATCTCTCTCTCTCTCTCTCTCTCTTTCTCTTTCTCTTTCTCTCTCTTTTTCTCTCTTAATATCTCTCTATCTCTCTTTTTCTCACTGTGTACTTCATTTTGACTAGGTTGGTCTATATACGAAAGTACGCCATCTTGAAAGTAAACCATCTTGGTGTGTAATTAATATCGCGAAGCGTTCTAGTCGTGGTTAATTAAATGTGTGAGAAAGAAATTTCCAACAACGAATCTCTCTCTCTCTCTCTCTCTCTCTTCCTTTTTCTTCTCTCTATTCTTTTCTGATCTTTTTCATATATATATATATATATATATATATATATATATATATATATATATATATATATATTTTCTCTTTTTTTTTTGCTTTTGTTCCTTCGTCCTTTGAGATTAACTTGGAACGTTCCATTTAACGTTATTCTAGTCCTTCCGTTCATTCTTAATTAATTTTTATCGCTCACGAAAATGGCGCGAACGATAATCTTCATTAGCCACGTTAATTGGCTTGTCCTTGGAATGCGGTTAAAGGATTCGAAATAAATTTTCGTTAAATGTCATCGAGAAAATTTACGATGTTCCACCATATTATTAACCGTATAATTATATTACTTTTCTTCTTACGACCCATCCTTAAACTCGGCCAACGGTTTATGATAATAATAATAATAATAATAATAATAATAATAATAATAATAATAATAATAACAATACTAATAATAATAATAATAATAATAATAATAATAATAATAAGAATACGAAGAAGAAGAAGAAGAAGAAGAAGAAGAAGAATGGGAATAATAATAATAATAATAATATCTATAATATTATTATTCTATAACATTATTTTTTATAATTCATTACCTCGTTGCTGCTGATCCGCGTGACTTTCACGTTGTCCGTAAAAATTGGCTCAGTCCATGTTATCGATGTACCATTTTTCCCGGTCACATCGATATTGTTCGGACAGTCTTTTACTTTTGGTGCTTCGCCGTCTGTAATTCGAAGCAAAAAAAGAAAAAAAAACAAAAAAAAAAACAAGAAAAAAAGAAAGAGAAAAAAAATGAGAAAAAAAAAGAGGGAAGAGAAAAATATCATTAAAATTAACATCGAGATTAATATCAATATATTAATTATTGAAAAGAGAGAGAGAGAGAGAGAGAGAGAGAAAAGAAAGCGTATCATTTTCGAATATGCAAAAACGTAATCAATTTTCAAAGATAGAAACGATGTGACTTTGTTGTTAAATTATTGGAAGAAATTATTGTACGTATCGTACTTTTGAAAATTATCTTCAAATTTGTAAATATCTATTTTTTAACATGGATGAGGATCAATCTGACGTCATACAAAAAAAAAAAATTTACTCTCCTCGTTGAATATTATTTTCGAAATTGTCGACGCGAAATTATTTTCAACGTAAGAGAGGATCATTGTAAATTCGTAGAGAACCACTCTCGGGTAATTCGAAAAAAGAAACGGAAAATAAATAAATAAATGAATAATATCGTGAAAAATGAAATGCATCAAAAAGAAAAAAAAAAACAAACAAACAAACAAACAAAAAAAAAAAGAAAAAAAAACATTATACGATACATTAAAATATTATTCGCGAGTTCGCCGAAATGAAATATTTTGAACGTAAAAGTGGATCGACGTAGGACACCATAATGAATCACGCTTTATAACTGGAAAATGCAAAAGAGAGAAATAAATAAATAAATAAATAAATAAATAAATAAATAAATAAATAATGTCGTCGAAAGTACAATTGTACAATATATCGAAATAATAGTATAATTCTTTTTGGAATTTTTTATAGACGATATTTTCTAACGTACGAAAGAGAACGTCGCAGTGAAAAAAAAAGAAGAAGAAAAAAAGAAAAAAAAGAAAAAGAGAAAGAGAAAGAAACAAAACCGAGTACAATAAGAGAAATCTTTTATTTCTCTCTCTCTCTCTCTCTCTCTCTCTCTCTCTCTCTCTCTTTCATTTTTGCTTTTTTCTTCTTTAAAAGTCTCATTTTCGCGGGCACACACTAACTATAATAATTCGCTTGGCGTATCTCGTGACGGCCGTGAGCAACCGGTCCATACTTATCACGGTCGTTCCGTTCGTTCGTGGCTCTAACGAGGCTCCTTAGCGCTTAAACTTTCGTACTACTCGGAACGACGAATAGCAGTAGCAACGCAGGGGCTTTGTGGAAATTCGTCGTCGGCACGATCAAACGAAGCGTGGAAAAGCTTCCTCGTCTCGTTGCACCGAAAACTTTCCTTCGTTTGTGATTGGTCCCTTTCGAATGTTGGATTTAGAGACGTTTAATTGGTTAGTACGAATTAGTTTGCCGATAAAGAAAAAAAAAAAAAAAAAAAAAAAAAAAAAGGATTTCAATGTAGAAGTTTTTTATTTTCCAAATAATTCATCACGTATTGAGAGAAAAAATATTTTTAAATTATCTAAACGTTCGTAACAACGATATCATTATTTTGAGAATATAATATTATTTTCAAAATAATAAAAAAAAATATATATATATATGTATATGTATATGTATATGTATTACATACGCGACACAAATAAAGCTTATGAAAAGCTTTTATTGAAAAGCTTTAATATAATATTTTTTGAAGCTTTATATTTTAAGGATATCGAAACATTGCAATTGCTTGAATGTTTTCTTTTTTTATTTTGTTTTTCTTTTTATTTATTTTTTTTTTTATCTCTCTTTTTTTCTTTCTTTCTTTCTTTCTTTCATAGAGGAAAAATAAAAATTATCAACGAATAGAAAATAATATCTTTCGATAACAAATAGATATGTATATTCGTTAAGGAAATATCAATATCGTAACTTTATTTGTGACAAAATGAAATAACAACAACGTCGTTCGTAACGTAGATGGGTTCGTTCAATCGAATCTTCGTATATTTTAATCGATCGAATAAGAGAAGGATAGTTTTAAAACGAAATTATCGTAGCGTCCGTAAGTCGTCCATTGTATTTATTTCAAAAATTTAGATTTTCTTATTTATTATTATTTTTTTCTTTTTTTTTTCTATAAGGGAACGTGCGTGTAACAATTAAAGAGTAGATTTTCTTTATCGATTTAGTATTTAAAAAAAATAGTTAACTGGTGTTAGAAAGAAGAAAAAAAGAAAGAGAGAAAGAAAGAGAGAGAGAGAGAGATAGAGAGAGAACTGAAAATTAATGGACCGTTTAGTTAGACTCGTCGAATTATCTAAATCGTAGCTTGAGGAGGATCGCTGGTCTTCGTTGCGGCGAACCGTATCCACCCGGTGACGTATTTAATTAAATCGCAGAGCTCACCAAGAGTAACTACTTTGAAAGAGAGGAAGGGAAAGAGAAAGAGAGAGAGAGAGAGAGAGAGAGAAAGAGAGAAAGAGATATAGATAGAAAGGGAGAGGAAATTTGCATGCGTCGACCGCATCTCTTGCATTCTCGTTACAAAGCATAGACATTATATGCCCCCTTTGAAACGATACAAAGCGAGACGAAGAAGGAAGCACATTCTATTTGCCCTCTTCTCGATGATAAACTCGGTTTAAACCTTATTCATTCAGCCAACTGTCACTTTTCTAATATTCGAGACTTCCTAACGTTCGTAACTTTTTCTTCTTCTCCCCTTCCATCTCTCTTTTTCCTTTTTCTTTTCCTTTTTATTTCGCATTTTATTTCATTCGTTATTCTCTCTTTCATTTTATCCTTTTTTTCTCCTTCATTTTTTTCTTCTCTTTTCTTTTCTTTTCTTTTTTTTTTTCTTTTTTTTTTTTCCTTTATCTCGTAGCTACTAGTGGTATTTATAAAAAAAAAAAAAGAAAAAGAGAAAGTATTCGTGCGCCTATTTTTTCTCTTTCCTTTTTTTTTATACGTTTCGAGAAAATTCTCTTCTTTGCTTGTAACGAAATACATATATATATACACATAGAAATAATTGGATCGAGAGATTGGATTGATGCGGTGTAAACAGAATTTTTTAGAAAAAGTTTTTTTTTGAAGCTCTTATAAGCTCACGATAGTTATCTATGTTACTTTAAAATCTACTCACACCAGGCGTTATATATTTTTACGATAGCGAAAGAGATAGAGATAGATATAGATGGATCGACAGGCAGATATATATATATATATATATATATATATATATATATATATATATATATAAAGAGAGAAAGAGAGAGAGAGAGAGAGAAGAAGATCGAGAATGGTAGAACGAAAGGGTAAGAGGATGATTGGGGTGGCGATGGTGGTGGTGTTGGGGTAGAAGGGGGTGGGGGAAGGGAAGGAGAAATTCCTCGAGGAAATCTAACATCCGGCCACGTCGAGTTGGCCGAGCGCGTTTGCTTAGACTCATCGAATTATCCGATTCGCGGTCGAGCAATGCTTATCCCCCTCCCCTCTTTACCCCTCGTCATCCCTCGACCTCCAACCTTCTCTCCCCCCTCCCCTTCCTTTAACAATCCTTCTCCGTTTCCCACCCACCCCTTCCTCCCCCCAATCCAACCCACTCACCACCCCAGCTGATCCACCTCCTCTTCCTCCTTTCATCGTTTGTTCGTTCGTTGCCCGGCATTGTGCCGAGGCATGTTCTAGAAATGCATTTAATTAAATCCTTTTGAAAGCGTTCGGTGGCCGAGATTAAGGGGGTTGGACTCTTCTTTGAGGATGAACATCAACCCTTACATAGTAACTTTACTATTCTCGAGTCCTCGCGAATTTGCATATCACGGCACGGTTGTATGCACCGGTGCACGCATTCTATTCTTCGTCTTAAGGAGACACCCTGCCCGTACACATATGCGCTCGTTCGTACATACACGCGCGCTCGTGCACATGTTACAAACCACTTACGTATGTACGGTCGAATAAGAACCGTGAGGATATAGTTGACGTAAACGTTATTATATTAAAAGTGTCTTTTTAAAATGACATTCGACCCTTTTTCTCATTTTTTTTTTCTTGCCTTTCTTTCTTTCTTCCTTCCTTCTCTGCACTTTTTTCTTTTCTTTTTTTCCTTTTTAACTTTTTTTTTTTTTCGTCGAACGAGAGATAGCAACAACGAAAAATATTCGAGAGTGGTATAAAGCGAACTGAATATTTTATTATTTCGAACCGATCCTTTTAGACGCGAATTTTATATCGATCGAGAAGTAATGTGTTATAACGAAAATCCGTTTAAAAAAAAAAAAAGAAAAAAGGAAAAAAAAATAGAAGACGAAATATTACAAAAAATTCGAGAATACATAAAAGAGCTGGCGTCTTTATTGCGTTGGATTCTTTCTTTTTTTTTTTTTTTTTCTTTTCGTCTTTTTTCTTTCTTTTCCTTTTTGTTCTGCTCCTTTTTTTCTCTTTTCTTTTTTTTCCCCTTTCTTGAACGACAGATTTCAACGACAAAATATATTCGAGAGGTGGCGTAAGCGAGCTAAATATTTCGTAAAAGTGTATCCCTTTTAATTAGGCGCAAATTTTTTATATCGTACTTTATATCTCGATAATGTGTTGTATTGAAAGTCCATTGAAGAAAAAAAAAAAAAAAAAAAAAAGAAAAAAAGAAAATCTATGTATATACGTGTGTCGACGTCTTGTCTCTTCGTTTGATACAATAGATAGCACAAAATTCGAATACACGCATTACTTGACTCATTATTTTCCAACGAAATTATCCTCTTTGCTTTCTTTCTTTCTTTTTTTTTTTTCTTTTTCTTCTTCTTTTTTTTTTCTTTCTCTCTCTTCTTTTCATTCAACAGACTTTTTTTTCTCCCCCCATCTAACGAAAGTTTTTAACAACGAAGATATTCGAGAGTAGTGATAAGCGAGTGGAATGTTTTATTTTTCTTTTTTTTTTTTTTTTTTTTTTTTTTTTTTTATTATTATTTCGAACGGATCCGTTTAGACGCGGATTTTATATCGATCAGAAATAATACGTTATAACGTATGTATTGTATGTACATTTGAAAAAAAAAAAAAAGAAAAAAAGAAAGAAAAAAGAATCTACATACTCGTATATATGTCTTTCGTTAAAACGAGAGATTACAAAAAATTCGAATACACATGTGTTGGCTCTTTATTATACTACGAAATACTTTTTTCTCTTCTTTTCATTTCGTGCTCTTTTTCTTTTTTTTTTTCTTTTTTTTTCTTTTTTCCCCTTTTAGAATTTTATTCATTACGTGTATTTACAGAACGAGCCAAAGATTATTCTATACGTGCGTATCTATACACGAAAAAAGAAACATTTCATCAAATTTTTGACTATCAATGCGTAGACATTTATTCTTCAACAAAATGTGACTCGAAAATTATTTCTTTGTCTGCATGCATGCATGTACGATACGTATAACTGGATAAAATAATGGAGAACGAACGTATGAATAAAGTATATATAAAATTCCATAAAGTACCATCAGTTTTCTTTTCTTTTTTTTTTCTTTCTCTCTTTTCTTTTTTCTTTTTATATATATATATATATATATATATATATATATATATATATATATATATATATAGTCCGCCCTTTGATCCTAAACTATTATTATCGATAATATGTAATTCGTTTCGTTATCCGACGCTTTGCACTCAATTTTATTCGAATTAACTCGAATAATCCTGGTTATATTTTCTTACGTCTTAACGTTTAATTCCAATTGGAATTAGCCGTATAATTGGTAAAACTAACGTGACCAATCGATTACCGAGGAAAAAAAAAAAAAAAAAAAGAAAAGAAATAATAATCGCGAACACGAATTAGACAAGGCTATTATATTAATTCAAAAGAAAAAGAATAATAATAGACGTTAGAGATAATAATAACGAAAGAATTTATTTTACGTCCATTGAATGAACGTAATAGCATGAATAATGAACGAATAAATAAATAAATAAATAAATAAATAAATAAATAAATTATTATTCGTTGATGATCTTTCTCATAGATAATTATCATTTTTATATAAGAAAGAAAAATTTCTTTCGATCATTTAATTATAACAGATGAGAAAATTTCAATATTTGTCATGTCAGTTTTTCAATCAAATAAATTAATATTTAATAAATAATTAAACGAAGAAAAATAATGAGAATAAATAAATGAATTTTACCTTTTACGATGATACGCAAAACGCAACTTGCTTGTTTCTTCGATACCGGGTGTCTTGCGAAAAAGTTGACCTCGTGTGTGCCAATTTTCAAGTTGGCTTCCAATCTAGTACCCCAAGAAGGTTTCGATCGTACATAACGAAACCAATCGAGATCAGTCGAAGGTTGATCAAACGTCACGAAAGCTTCGTCTCGTCCTGGTGGTAACTCTGCTACGACATCCTTTGGACATTCCAATCTTGGCTTGCTATATCCTAGTAGATATAAAATCATCGAAATACGATACATGATATCTATCTCACGTAACAATTCCGATTAATTATTCGATAAGATTGAAACATTTCATTTTAAGATATTAAAAAGTATCGTACCTGTGCCATGTATGATATTTTGTAAACAGATCCATTAACCCTTTCTTTTTATTTTTTTACTTTTTAACTTTTATAATGGTGAATCGTATTATTATTATTATTGTTGTTGTTGTTGTTGTTGTTATTGTTGTTGTTGTTTGTATAACGATATAAAATATTTAATTATCAATAGATCAATTTTTAAAAAGCATTGAATGTATCTGTACTTGGACGGTATATATATATATATACATATATGTTTATGTGTGTCTGAGTGTGTGTCTACGTATTAAACTCGTGTAATTTTTTATCGCGAATTCTTGAAAATTGACGTAATTAGATGATCAATCGTTACAGGAAATTTTATTACAACGGAAATTCGAGAAAAAGGTAAGAGAAAGAAAAAGAGAGAGAGAGATAGTGAGAGAGAGAGAGAGAGAGAGAGAGAGAGAGAGAGAGAGAGAGAGAGAAAAAGAGGAAGTAGAGTCAGAAAAAAGAGGAAATTGCCTCGACGTCGAACATTTTCTATTTTTCGATAGCGTCGACCGCTTGCATCTGGATGACACGATCCATGATAAAAATTTAATATCGCTCGGCCTTGTGTCGTCGATTATTTTCGTATGCAACGCCGGCTATGACTACACGCTGACCGTGGCTAACTCGATCCAGAATAGGTATCGCGTAACGTTTCTGTAAACTGTGTGATATCGGGTGTGTATATATATATACATATATTGTATGCGTGTGTATTGTGTGATTGTGTGTGCATATTGTGCGTATGTGAGCGCTTTCACGCGTGCACGTGCGTGTTTGTGCATCGATATGACAAAAAAATAAGGGCAAAACAAGAAGGGGGCAGGGAGCAATTCAAACAAACGACGAAAAAATAAAGAAAAAAAAAAAAAAGAAAAGCAAAAATGAACAAACAAAAGGAAAGAAAAAAGAGAGGAAACAAGAATTCATCGATTTTTTTTCTTGTTTTTTTCTTTTTTTTTTTTTTTTTTGAATACTCATTTTTAACTAACAATATCTATGGGAGGAGGAGCAGGGACGCATCTTCGTACCATATCGAAAAAACATTTGTAAAATTTTAATAGCAATTGTTTTCGTTCGAATGACTTCCACCATCTTCTTCGTTCATTTCTGTTTCTTTCTTTCTTTCTTTCTTTTTTTTTTTCTTTTTTTTTCTTTTTTTTTTTTTTTTTTTTTTTCATACAATGGACAATGAACCATATACAATAGTTGTGTATGCATTTGCATGTGCATACGTTTCTATACGTATTCTGTAATATTGCATGCTTGATATAAACTGAAAGAAGGGATTAAAAAAAAAAAAAAAAAAAAGAAAGAAAAGAAAAGGAAGAAAGAAAGGAAGAAAGAAAAAAATTAAAAGAAAATAAAAAGAAAGCGTAAGAAAAGAAGAGTATTGATGGTGAAAATATAAAAAGGAAAATAGTTACTCACTAACGCATTCCCCGTGTTTTGGACCGTCCCATGTGCCATCCGATTGGCACGTAAGTTCGTATTCCCCATGAAGCTGATAACCATGGGGACATTTGAGGAAACATTTAGTTCCAGGTCGATTAGTGATCTTACGTCTACCTCGCCAGGACTTTGGTGCGGCCATACGGGAACACATTAGATAACCTCTTCCCGCAGGATTTAAAGGAGGACATACGACGTTGTCTATATCTGCGAAGAAAGGATAAAATGATACAGGGTGTCACGTTCTTCACCGAAAAATTAGATTATCTCACATGGGGAAATCGAATTTACGAAACAAATTTCTTTTTTTTTTTTTTTTTCCTTTCTTTTTTACAGATTTATCTGATATTTGATTGGCACATCATACAATTGGCACGTCAATTTACTTTTTTCTTTTTTCTTTCATATCACGAATAATCAATACACCTATTTTTTTTATTGAGATTATATATATATATATATATATTTATATATGTGTGTGTGTGTATATATATAAATATATATATCTGTAGCTAATTGGAAACAAAAATTATGAACGTGTCAATATTCAAAAGAAATACGTAATTAATTTTTTCTCGTCCGTTCCTTTTTTTTTTTCTCTTCTTTTTTTTCCCCTTTAAATTCAACAAATGCCTTTTAAATGTGTAATACGTATTTTGACAAAATATTAAATACTTTTTTGAAATATTATTTATTGCCCATTTTTTATTCGTCCAAATTTCTGTTCAATCCGAATGGAACATCGTTTTCCACTACTGAATCTCTCCATTTCCATTTCTCTATTCCCATCTCACGTTACTCGCTCTATGAATAGTGATCGAACATATTCATCGGTTATGATTCACCATACTCCAATCATTTCTATATCAAATAGATATAGAGTCAAAGCATTCAATACATTTATCAATCAATGATCTTTAATATCAATCGCAAATCTTTTCTTTTTGGATGGTGCATCAAATCATCAGAAAATTATTAATAGATTTTTTCTTCATCTATTTTCTTGTTTTCTTCTTTCTCTCTTTTCTCTTTCATCCTCTTGAACGAAGATAGATTACAAATGAATATATTATATAATTCGTAATGAAATTCAATAATTGATATATATATTTGTTAAAACTTGACAATATGTAATACCATTCATTACATTTATGTAGAAATCAAAGAGAGCTTTGACAATGATAACGATTAGAGCGAGAGGAACTCAAAGGCATACAGATATATTGAAATTGAAAGAGTAAGAAACAAAGAAAGAGATATATATATACATATATATATATATATATATATATATATATATAAAAATATACATATATACACATAATATATATTTATACACATATATATAAAAGTACATATATATACACATATATATATAAAAAAAAAATATATATATATATACACATAATATATATTTATACACATATATATAAAAATACATATGTATATGTATATATACACACATATATAGAAAAAAAAAAAATATATATATATATATGCATAAAGGAATCAAAAGCATCGATTAAATGTAGCAATACAAAATTTATCACTGCCCCGGGGATATTGTATCTCTAGATTATACGAGTTCGATCACGGTACCATGCGTATTCGTCGTAAAAGCACGAACGTCGTTTATCAAACGAACCTTGTAAGAAAATTTATTCGCGATACGTTATTATATGATGTACATACTCAATCCAGAAAGAAAAAGAGAAAGAAAAAAGAGAAAACGGAGAGAAAAGGGAGAGAGAGAGAGAGAGAGATGGAGAAAGAGAAAGGAAAAATATTTTCTCTCACAGTCTAACTATGCTTTCCTTCTCACCTTTCTCCACCATTCACAACGTCCCCTCTTCTTATTCTTTCCCTCTCCTCCCCCTCCTCCTTCTTACGTCAGCGTCGTATATTATAGTATTTCTAGACTCGAGTGATGTATGGGTTTCTACTATGTTCTCTCTCTCTCTCTCTCTCTCTCTCTCTCTCTGTCTCTCTCTCTCTGTACACCCCTTTCCACGCTCATACCTTCGAACAACCCCTTCCAATCCTTCCTTTTCGTGTCAAACGAAAGTGGAAATCATATTCGAGGGAGAAGAAAATTGTTGAAGGAATTGGTGAGTGAACGAGCGTGAGAGTGAATGACTGAGTGAAAGAATGAATTTCTGTGAGATAAAAAAAGAGAGAAAGAGTAAGAGAGACAGGAAGAGAGAGAGAGAGAGAGAGAGAGAAAGGGAGGAAGAATAAGAGTAAGAGAAAGAGAGAAAGAGAGACAAAGAGATAGATAGAAACTTACCCATGCAAGTCTTTCCGTCAGACGAGAGAGCTTTTTCGTCGCCGTCGCAAGCACAGAAAAAACTTCCGTCTGTGTTTTCGCATACCTCCTTACATCCCCCATTCTCAATAGAACACTCATCGATATCTGAAAACATCGAACACGTCAAGGATATTTATCTTAGTAGAAATATATTAAAAAACATCTATATATGTTATATATTCATGTATGTATGCATGTATACATGTACGTATGTATGTATGTATGTATATATATTATAGCAAAATATATTTAAATTGGAATTTTTGTACAATCCAAAGTATCGATTGAATCTCCTCAAATCGATACATTATATATATATATTTTTTTTTTTTTTTTTTCATTACTTTTTCATTCATACAACAGATCAAATTCAACGAATAAAATAAAACAACAATCAGATTCGAAGTTGTTCCCAATTCCTTCGAACGAGAATTTCATTTTCCATCGGCTTAATGAGCTTTCTTTCTTTTTCCTTTTTTTTTTTCTTCCTTTTTTTTTTTCTTTTTCTTTTGCCGCCCAGAACGTACTCATCCCGAAAGATGAATATAACCATTCGTTAATTAAATTAATTAAATACTTTTAATTACGTGTTTCTGTTACGGCAAAAAAAAAAAAAGAAAAAAGAAAGAAAAAAATGATACGAAGAGAAGGCGCGCGATTTTTCTCGTGGTCTCTTAGAGAGAAAAAAGAAAAAAAAAAAAGAAAAAAAGTAAAAAAGAAAAGAAAAAGAAAAAGATTCAAAAATCAAAACAAAACAAAAAAAGAAGAGAAAAAGGAAAGAAGAAAAAAAATAATTTAGGTTATAATCTAAAATTTTTATTTCATACATTGTATGATTGTTATTCCATTCGATAGATACAACACTTAATATTTATCTTTTGTAAAAGGAAGGAAACTAAAAAAAAAAAAAGAAAAATGGATCGTACGATCGAGTTTGCCATTAAATATCATTTCTAAATAATTACGAACTAATAATATCGCGCAAATTCTCGTTTAAATCGCTTAGCTTTTTTTTTTTTTACCCCCTCGAATTCCCCTCGTAATTCCTTTAATGTTCCTTTAATTTAAAAATGAATAACATTCCTTATATGAAAAAAAAATAAAAAAAGAAATAAAAAAAAATTGCCCATAACACTTACACAATTCGACGTGATAATTTCTTACGATTCTGACAGTCATTGCAAAAAAAACTTTGAATCATTGTAACACAAGAATCATTCTAACATTTTCAAACTCACGTTCATAGAAGATTTTCTATTTGTTTAACACCTTGAGAAAGATTATTTATTTCCAAAAAAAAAAAAAAAAAAAAAAAAAATATTGTACAGATCATACTATTATATATCAATATTAATATTAATTTATATATGTTATGGGATATAGAATATCTCAGATTCAACTATGACCTCAATTAAAAAGAATTTGCGCGTTACACGATTCATGATTTTTCTTTTTTTTTTTTTTTTCTTTTTTTTTTTTTTTAATGACATAATCGGTAATACGCTTTCAAACTTATTGATTATTATGTCCGAGACTTCAAAGAATATATTATATTTTTCATGGAAATCAAAATTAATCATTCTGTATAAATAACAGCCGTTCAAAGGATTTGAAATTATTTTCTAGTGTGCACAACTAGAATTAATATAAATATATTAATATAATATATTTCTAAATTTTTTATTATAAATATATATATGTATATATAAATGATAATTATAAATATTGATAATATTTATTATTGATATATGATTATTGATTTATTGATAATATATAATTATTCTTGCACCAACCTAACAAAAAAGAAATTGAAAATATATATATATATACAGAGAGAGAGAGAAAGAGAGAGAGAGAGAGAGAGAGAGAGAGAATATATATATAGGGAGAGAGAGTGAAAGAGAGAAAGAAAGAAAGAAAGAGAGAGAGAGAGAGAGAGAGAGAGAGAATGAAATGATTAGAGGGATACTGTATAAAAGAACACGTATACGATAGCCTCGCGGCTGATCTCGTATTCTTTTGCACCACCGATACCGTCTCGCCGCTTCAATTGTCCACGCGATGGCGTTAAATTGACCGAAATAGACGCACAAGGGTCGGCCAGATTGCGATTGCCTCGAGCACTTTCAATGATGTCCAGAGAGTACTCGACTTCCGTCGCTTTCACGATGAGCCTATCACGGACGTATGACGCGTGTATAAATGTCCATACACGTGCCTGCAAACGCTCAATAATATATATATATATATATCTACATACATATGTACAGAAAAAGAGAGAGAGAGAGAGAGAGTTCGTACATACGTATGTATATATATATATATATATATATATATATCTACGTACATAATAAAAAGTATTCTCGCGATAACGACATCCCTATAAAAACTAATAGTGTTCTTATACGAAATTTTCAATTATATTTTTAGTAAGTATTTTTAATGTCATCAAACACTATCTGTGCATATATGTGTATGTGTGTGCATTTACGAAATATATATAATAACAATAATATATAATAACAATAATTACGATAATTTATATTTGTTTCAATGTTTCTTTTTCTTTTCCTTTTTTTCTTTCTTATTTTCTTGTTACTTTTTCTTTCTTTTTCATTTTATTTATTTTTTTTTTCTCTTTTTTTTTTTTTTGATAATAGTATAACTATAAGAATAATTATGAGAATGATACATTATATTGTAATTTTATTGTTTGTTGTCGTTGTCGTTGTCGTTGTCGTTGTTGTTATTGTGTTGTTGTTGTTGTTGTTTTTGATAAGAGCACATTTTCAGTACTATTCGTTCGTGTAATATTCTATTACGAATGATATTATTTTACATATTAATATCCTTTTGTTTACGTGATGTATTATAGAAATCATGATTTAAGCATAATTTAAATCAAATATTATATCACATAAAATAATATATGTATATATATATATATATATATACATAGATACATACATACATAGACATGTTTTATGTATGTATATGTTGGAATATTATGTATGAACGCAACCAAATGGACGAGAGATCGATCAAAGATAATCCGTTAGAGATTATGATTATTTATTATGAACGTAAACACGTCGTTCCAATTAACTTGATATATTTCTAATCCTTTTACAAAATTTATCACGCGCAACGGCGTAAGCGCGAAATTCAATAATAATTAAATACATACCGTCGAAATTTGGAATAACGTCGGCGATTCTAACTTCATATTTAAATAAAATCCATATACACGATAGACGAGATTGCTCTCATGGTGTATCATACTAGTTAGGGAATTAGTTAATCGGATCATGTACAAGCGTACATACGATATGGTATTTAAAATTTGTATTTCTTCTTTTTTTTTTTTTTTTTACTTTTTTCCTGGTTTTCTTTTTTTTCCTTTTCTTTTCTTTTCTTTTCTTTAACAATCGCACAACATAAGAGCTTATTTCTGACATATCGCGAAAATATTTAAATCGTACGATATAATATTCTAAATGTAAAATAAAAAATTTTTATTTTATTAAATGAACAAACATTCTACGATGTATATTCTATGTCATGTTTATTCTAGGTTTCTTCTTCTTCTTCTTCTTTTTTTTTTTCTTTTCTTTTTTTATTGTTATTATTATTTTTTTCTCGTTGTTTTTTCCTTTTCCATTTTTTTCTCTTTCTTTTTTTTTTTTTTTTAACACGTACGAACGTTGAAAACAGATCGATGTGCGTTTATATCGAAGTATTTTTTTTTTTCTTTTTTTATATCGAAGAGATATCATTGAAAAGTAAAAAAGAAATATAAAAAAGGAATAAAAAAAAGATAGAGAAGAAAATCGATATATTTACGCAAAGTAAATATATATATGTGTGTGTGTATGTATATGTATATGTATATGTATATGCAATGTAAACATCGAACAACGAACATGTCCATTGAATTATATTTTCATATTTTTATTACAACACGTATTTATTTAATATACGTGTAGGTATGAGACTCTCTCTCTCAATAAATCTAAGAAAATATTTCTTCATCATTTTCTTCTCCTATTTTTAAAATGATAATTATATAGAACATGTTCGATTATTCGATTATATCGTTAATTAGCCGGCATTCATGATATAATAAAAATGTGATTGATCTAAGAACGAATTGAACGAATAAATGAAAGAAAAAGATACGGGTAAGAATAATGAGAATGAAATAAAGAAAAAATAGAATGATCCAATGACTGTCATTTTTCAAAAATAAATTATTTGACCGAGTTGATGAATGAAATGGGGAGAGTCGTGGGGACATCGTCGTGAACACGCATAGTCGTCTAATTAGCCAACGTAATTGTTGCGTAATTAGAGCGGAAGAGAAACCTGCTGGCTGGTTGTTTCGTGTTGTCGCGAGAGCAACGTAATTATTCTTCGTCGTTGAACAAACTGGACCCGTTGGCTTAAGCGGCGGGATTCTTATTAGTTTAACGAGTTTCTCGGGGACATTTAAATTTTCGCTGAGAGCTTTTACCCTCTTCGTCCTTTTCCTCGTTCTCTTTATCCTGATCCTCGTTGTCCTCGTCATTGTCGTTGCCGTTGTCGTTCAAATGTATATACGGTATATATAAGAGAACACATGACTGCTATAGTTCGAGTCGCTTATTCGAGAGAAAAGAAAAAGTTCAACTACTCCGTCGGGTGCGTTAAAGGATATTATACCGTACAAGCTAGTGTCCCTTGCGAGGGACAATAGCTTTTAACGGCTCTCCCACCCCTTTAACTTTTCAAATTTTTAAAGGACTCCTTTTTCCCTTTTCTCCCTTTTCCTCTTCCTTTCTCTCTCTCTCTCTCTCTCTCTCTCTCTCTCTCCCTCTCTTTTTCTTTCTTCTACAATTATTTAATACACAGCACATTTTGTGTCGTAGAATAAAGAAATTTTTCTTTTTATATAGCTTTATTTAACTCTACATTTTCTATGGTAATCATTTTATTTCTTAAGATAATCCTCTTCTCTCTCTCTCTCTCTCTCTCTCTCTCTCTCTCTCTCTCTCTCTCTCTCTATGTCTATCTTTATTTCATTTTTATACGGCACAGAGCAAGTTGTCGTAAACTAATGGTATTTATTTATTTTTGTACTTTTTTTTCTTTTCTTCCTTTCTTTCTTTTTTTCTTTTTCTATTTTTTTTTTCTTTTCTTTTCTTTGTTCTCTTTTATCTTAATATATAACTCTGTATTTTCTATCGTAATCATTTTATTTCTTTTGAGATAGTTCTTAAGTTTCTCTGACTTTTTCTCTCTCTCTCTCTATTTTTTTTTCTTTTTTTATCGTTCTGTAATTATTTAATACACAGCACATTGTCATGGAATAATGAAAATTTCTTATTCTTTTTATAACTTAATTTAACTTTGAATTTCTAATTGTAATCATTTTATTTCTTAAGAAAATCCTTCTCCCTTCTCTCTCCCTCTCTCTTCTTCTTTTTTTTTTTTTTATTCTGCAATTATTTATTACACAGCACATTGTCGTAGAATAACAAAATATATTTACTTTTGTATTTTTTATTTTTATCCTCATGTACATTCGAATTATATATTTCAATCATTTCAATTCTTCAACGAAAATCCTTCTCTCTCTCTCTCTCTCTCTCTCTCTTTCTCTCTCTCTCTTTCTCTCTTTCCTTTTTATTGAGTACTGCAATTATTTAATAAAGAGTAACATTTTCCTATTTCTTTTTTTATATTGTTTATCTTAATTTAATTCTACATTTTCAACTGCTATTGTTACCTTTTTTTTTTTTTTTTAAGATAATAACCCTTTCCCTCCTTATCGTCCCTCTTTCTTTTTCCTTCTTTTTCCCCCCGGCAATTATTTAATAGACATCACATAGTCGTAGACTACGTCGAGACTTTCTTATTCTTCGTTCTTTCTTTTTTATATTTTTTTTTTTTTTTTTTTTTTTTTTTTTTTTTTTTTATTATCTCAATCTAATACTCAATTTATTTATTGACAATTGTTTTATTTCTGAAGATACAGTTAACGTCTTTACACAAATCATCGATTTAACTTGTTTGGAGTATAATAAATTTTTTTAATCCGTGTTACATTTATTATAAATATGTATTAATGTAATAGATTTTTCTCTCTCTCTCTCTCTCTCTCTCTCTCTCTCTCTTTCCTTTTCCTTTCCCTTGCCTCTCTTATTTTTTTACAGTATTGTTTCTTCAGCGAATCGAGCATCACTCGGTTGTTGATTCTCGAGAGACTCCGGGAAAGGAGAGATAAAAAGAAAACAAGGATTTCACCGTTAAAACAATTCGTTCTCTCGCGAGTCCCTAAAAATACACACAAGCTAGGACCTTTTATCTCGTGCGAACGAATATTTTTTATTCTCTTTCTTCCTCCCTTCCTCTCTCTCTCTCTCTCTCTCTCTCTCACTCTCTCTCTCTTCCTTTGTTACCGAGGCAAAAAAAAAATAAAAATAAAAAAAGATAAAAGGGAAAAGGAAATGACGACAATAACTTTCCCTACGTATATTGCTATTTGTCTGTTAGCGTTCCAGCTATATAAAACAAAAAAAAAAAAAAAGAAAAGAAAAAAAGAACTAGAAAACTAAAAAACTGAAAAACAAAAACAAAAAGAAAAAGAAAGGAAAGGACCAAAAAAATAAAGCAAAATGGAAGAGAAAAAAAAAGAGAAGCGACACGTACGACACGAAATCATACGAATTTCATATTAACTTATCAGAAGTTAAGGAAAATTCGATGACTATGACGATCGGTTGGTTGGAAGTCGCAGCTTTTGATGTCAAACTTATCATGAGTTTCTCAACTCTAAGACGTGACAGGAAGACATCGAGTGAGAATTCAAAATGGCAGAAACGTGAGATCTTGAACATATTAATATGAGAAATAGAGATAGATATAGAGATAGGCGGAGAGAAAGAGGGCGAGAGAGAAAGAGAGAGAGAGAGAGACAAAGAGAATCGTCATCATCTCGAATGAGGTTCTTTCATCTCCTGTAAAAGCTTCTCGTTCTTGTTGTCGGGAATGACGTTAACCGTCTAGACGGTAAATATTAAAGACGAGAATGCATCTCTCTTTCTCTCTCTATCTATCTGTCTCTCTCTATCTATCTCTCTCTCTGGTTTAGATAGTATTCGCGGATTAGAAAAGCATTTTCGTATATGTCGCCTGACTGTTTATCTCTCTCTCTCTCTCTCTCTCTCTCTCTCTTTCTTTTTTTCCCCTCATTTTATTGCGACGTCCTGTCTCGCAACGTGTGATTCAAAACAAAAAAAAAAAAAAAACAAAAAAAAAGCAATGTCAAACGGACGAATGTAAGACAAGAGAAAACTTTAGTAAAAATCTTATCGAAGCGAATTTTTTTTCCAATTTTTACAAGAGTGAAAAAAAAAGTAAAAAAAGAATTAAAAAGAACAAAGCGGAACTGTCGATCAAACAGTATGAATTATCACATTCTCATTATTATTCATTATTTCGTACGAGAATAATCGTAGAAAATGAGAGGAGAGCAAATTAAAGAAGAAAAACAAAAAAAAAGAAAAAAAAAAAGATAAAGAAAAACGAGGAACAGAAACAACAAACTCAAAAACAAAAGCAAAAGAAAGAT
>NC_062190.1:10681000-10696000 GCF_912470025.1 Vespa velutina | reverse complement strand
CAGTAATATAGATATCGTCCTCGAGGGATCACAAGTCAAGATTCCAGATCGAAGTTCTACCACGAAGAAAAAGAGAAATAAGATTAGAGAGATAAAGAGAGAGAGAGAGAGAGAGAGAGAGAGAGAGAAAAGAGAAAAGAAAACGAAACGAAAGAGACAAGGATAGAATACATAGGAATCTTCGCACTCTCGAAAAAGAAAAGAATAGAAGGAAAGAAAATATATTTCCTGTTCGAATAACGGAGAACGGGAAAAATTTTTCATACGTCCTACGAATCCGTGTACTCCCTTTGTTTGACCCGTGCCGATGCAATGCAATGAGAGAGAAGAGAAAAGAGAAAAGAGAGAGAAAGAGAGAGTCTTCCTAAATTTATACAGTAAATATACGTGGAGTCACGCTCTGACGATTTTTCGTGAACTCGCGTGAGTTTTTCCAACTCTTTGCTCAGCTTAAAATCTCCCAATGGCTTTTCATACTATTTCTTCTTCTATTGGTCACTATTGTTTGTTTCTTTTCTCTCTCTCTCTCTCTCTCTCTAATTAGTTTCGATATTAATTTTCGATGAAACGAGATCAATCCAATCGTTAGACGTGAATTTTTTTGCTACGAAGAAAAAAAATTCCTCGGGAAATTTAATTAAGTATAACGAATTTACATGTAATAATTAGGACGATCGAACAAAATCGACTTGAGTTATCTTCTTAGAATAGACTGGTAACTTCGATACACTTGTCGGATTCTCAATGCAATTAGATCGTACTCCGAAATCGAATTAGAATTCAGTAGAGATATTCCAATGTGTACCGAGTAACGAGGTCCGAGTGAATCATCCGATGTTATCAGTGCGATGTTAGTTTAAGTAATTAATTAGTTGTGCGCGAACGACCAATTCAATGATGATAATACATTAAGTTATGAACTAGTGAAAGTTCAATTACATCATACGATAATTGATATATCATTAATCATTTCTATAAATTATTATGATCAATCGTTTTAATTCATTCGAAAAATTATCATCTAAGCGATTATCAAATCGTTATATTATTAATTTATATTTTTACAAAATGTTAATATTTATAATCGTATTTTAAATATCATTTTATTTCAATCGTTAATTATTATGCGAACACTTTAACATAATTATTTTGCATCTCGGTGATCTTATTCATCGTCGAAAATTTGAAAAGAAAATGACGTACAATGTCAATTAATTCTGAATTTAATGACGACTATTCATGAAATTACGAGAAAGTAAAATTTCAATTACACCAAAATGAAAATTAATATATTCTAAATAAATTATTATAATCAATCGTTCGTATGTATTGTAAAAATTTTACCAAAAATAATCTTATCCGTGCTCAATTGATTTAAACTTTTATAAAATAATAATATTTACGATAATATTTTTAATATCATTTTAATTAAATTCAACTAATTATTATTCAGACAAATTAATCAAATTATTCCTCATCCAAACTGATCTTATTTCTAATCGAAAATTTCAGAGGAAAATGGCGTATGATGTCAGTTAAGTCAGACAGAAACATAAATTGATCGAACTTCAGCATCAATGGTGAATATTCTGATAACATCGATAATTGTATCATGGTCGACGAATTCAATAATGACAATTCATCTAGTTACGGGCAAATGAAGTTTTAATTACACTATGTGATAATTAATATATTAATCATTTCTATAAATTATTACAATCAATTGTTCGAACTCATTGGCAAAGTTTCCTCGGATATAATCTCATCCTTGGTCAATTACACTTTTACACAAAACAATAATATTTATTACAATATCTCAAATATCATTTTAATACAATTACTAATGATTATTATTCAAACATGTTAACCAAATTAATCCTCAATCTAAGTGATTTTATTTTTGTTCGAAAATTTCAAAGGAAAATGACGTAAAATGTCAATTAATTTTGAATTCAATGAAAATAATTCATGTAGTTACGTTGAAGTAAAATTTCAATTACACCAAAGTGAAAATTAATATATTTAATATTTCTAAATAAATTAATAATAATCAATCGTACGGATTCAATCGAAAAATGTTCTTTATAAATTAAATTACACTTTTACAAAACAATATTATTTATTAACGTATCATAAATATCATTTCAATTAATTACTAATTATTATTCAAACACATTGACCAAATTATTCTTCATCTCAGTGATTTTATTTTTGATCGAAAATTTCAGAGGAAAATGACGTACGATGTCAATTAAGCCAGAGAGAGAGAGAGAGAGAGAGAGAGAGAGAGAAAGAGAAAGAGACATAAATGAATCGGATTTCAGTACGAACGCTTGGACACTTTAATAACGTCGATAATTGTATCCTCGAATTACGATTGGTTCTGTTCGAAAGGGCCAAGTCCTTTATCGTGTTCGTGCAAGTGCACAGAATGATTTAGGCGCGATACTAACGCGAGCTGTCGTCATGCCGCGAGCACAGGATCCACGTGTGAACTAATTCGATTAAGTACACGGATGATCTACGTAGGTACGGACGAGGCCGTTAGGAAAATCTCGTTAGTGCCTTCATATCCCCACGGAGTTCTCGTTATATCTACATCCTAACGTTGCTTTACGAGCATACGAAAATTTTCTATCGTTGAAAGACTTTGAATGAAGTTCGATGAAGAAATATATACATATTCATTAAACGATATTATTTATATTACGTATACGATATAAGATATATAAAATACAAATTATGGATAAAAAAAAAATAAAAATTAAATGCAACAATGAATCAATCTTCACTAAAGAAAATCGATTAAAAATCGATCACTCATTTTCTCAAGACTCTTTCGATTAGATATTATTCTTCGTTATTTTAAGAAAGAACGAGTTTCCCAGATTTTCTTAGTTTTACCATCGAAAAAGAAAGAAAATGAAGAAATTTATCCGAAAAGATCTCGATAAGTAGAAATAGAAGATTGTTATTTAATCGGGTAAAATCATAAATCGAAATCTTTATAATTCGTGACACTCCGAATGATCCGAATGGGAATATATTTATTCAATTCTTCCAACGAGTACAAAAATAAACGTAATATTTGATTATGGATCAAATTAAAATTCTATTTTTATTATTTTTACTTTCCCTTGAAGATCTTTTCTTTTGGTTTTTCTTTTTTTCTTTTTTTCTTTTTTTGTTCAAGATGCCTAAAAATGTCTTCCTTTTTTTTCTTTTCTTTTCTTTTCCTTTCTATTCCGTTTAGTTTAATTATTCTTTCATTTTCTTCCTCTTCCTCTTCTTCTTCTTCTTCTTCTTCTTCTTCTTCTTCTTCTTCTTCTTTCACTTCTTCTATCTTTTATCAGACGACAGGATAATATCATATAGCGCCAATTGTAATTCACCGTCGATAGTCGACACGGAGTTACGCGCGGGCCTCTACACAAAGTGGATCCATGTTCGAGCTGATTCGATTATTTACGTCTCGTACGATGTTACGATGAGGGGCTTGACGAGGACCCTCTCTGAAATTTCGTTAGAGCGGGGGGGGGGCCTTCATCTCCCTATGGGGAATTGTTATCCCCTGGTAGCCATCGACCCGCTCGAAATTTATCCACCGTCCATCGGCTTTTAAAACTGAACGTTTTAAACCCGAAAATTACATTGCTTCTCTCGTACGCGATACAGACAAGTGCTTTTGACTATTACCATATTTATATCAGTTTCAGTTACTACGTTTAATAACGAAAAGTGATATTTGCGGTTTTGATAAAAAAAAAAAAAAAAAAGAAAAAAAGAGGAAAAAAAAATAAACAAAAATAAAAAAAGAAAAAAAGTGAAAAAGATCTCTTTCTCTCACTCTCTCGCTCTCACTCAACTAACCCCTAGTACATTTCTCTTGCGAATAACGAAGATAAAACAAACAAACATCCGGTTGGACGAAAGGGAGATGTGAAAGGAGAAAGCGGGGTTATGTGAAAAATCCCTTTTTAATTTACGCCGAATATATTTACTCCTTTTCTACGTCGTGTTTGTTTTGAGATATAAAATATAAATCCCATTGATATTAATCACAAAAAATTACAATCACGGAAAAATTACAATCACGTTAATTAAGGTTGATAACATATAACACGAATTCCTGGGAATTTCAATGGATCAAGATAATCTTTTTCATTTTAATTTGTATTACGTTTTTCCAATATTCCTGATAATGATATTGAACGATAAAAAAATACAGTAAAAGAGAAAGAAGAAAAGGGTGGCGAGGGGAGGGAAGAGGGAGGGGGAGGGGGGGGGTAATAAAAAAAAAAATATTTGGAGAACGAGAGACAAAAGAGAAAAAAAAAGAAAAGGAAGAAAAAGAAAAGAAAAAAAGAAAAAGCAAAAGAGGGAAAAAAGATAATAATTATTTTTATTCCTCAACTTATAACGGATAGCTATTCGTTGTTCTTTTAATTAATGTAAATAAAGAAGGAACGACTTTGCAAAATGCATAAGGAAAGATAGTCGTGTGGCTAACAGTTATATGGTTCTAAATCGGTTGACTGTGTCCGTGCGGACAAAGTTTAACTTCCCTAGGGGTATCTATTATCATTAAACTGTATAATCCTGTATATCGTGGAATAACTGAGTAAATAACTAAACAACATGCTAACGAGCTACCGTAGTTAACGTACCAGGTACTGAGAGCAACTTTCGGTATTACACTTACAACGCTCTATGAAATTTCGCACCGCATTGGTAGAAAGTGCAATTTGAAACTGAAACGATCAACGTGAAGCACGTCTAAGGTCTTCCAAAACGATATAAACATCTTCTAATCTTTATACAAAGACAAATATATATTCGTATTAATTAATTATCATGACATTTATTATATACAATTTCACGGTCAATGATTAATTAATTAATTAATTTATATAAAAGTTATTACGTATATATAATAATTAATACGTACGTACATATATAAATGTATGTATAATTATATATACAAAATATATACATATATATATATATATATATAATAATTAATAATATATCATTATTATATACTGTTATAATATTAATACGATAATTATATATTATTACTATTATTATTATTATGATATATTATATATTTCTTTTTTCTTCAAAAATGTCATGATCAATTTAAATATCAATTTTTAGGATAATTTCGTAGGAAGTAATCTTTTATAAATGACTTAATCATATAGACGATAGAGAAAATTGGATCGTAGAACACGTCCAATAGATTTACCGTAAGGATCGAGTACTACTCACCCACGCAAGAGCCGTCCGTGGACACCTCGTATCCGGGCAGGCAGGTGATAGAGAGACTATCTACGATCGGTTGATCCTTCAGTTCTGTCGGTTCGGCACATCTGTAAGATCCTTGCGTGTTGATACATCCATAACGGCACACTTCCGTTTGTAGATCAGGTACTGCGCATTCGTCTACGTCTGATCAAAAAAAAAAAAAAAAAGAAAAAGAAAAAAGAAAAGGAATACATTAAAATTTTATTATCCCGAACGTAATAATCTTTTAAATAATTCTTTATTACATAATGTAATATATTATAAATATTAATCATGTTTTTATCTCTCTTATAATACAAATTAATATATTACTTATAAATAGGTATACCTTATAATGTACCATATTTATATAATAATATATTATATATATATATTTGTATGCATTTGAGGATATGTTAAATTTATATGAAAAAGCTAACATTGTAATGTAATTCCATTTAACGTTAAACTCTCTTCCTCTTTCTCTTCCTCTTCCTCTTCCTCTCTCTCTCTCTCTCTCTCTCTCTCTCTCTCTCTCTCTCTCTCTCTCCCCCATATCGATAATATGAAAAAAAAAAGAAGAACTATCTAATCTTATTAATTTTGTCAAAAAAAGTAAATAATAAAGATAGACGATTTAAACGTACAATTTGAAGAGGATTTGTTATAGGTACCAAGGCAAATTTCCTCGTCGACATTCAATTAACGCGATTAAACGCAAGTGGTATACCCTTAAGGGAGATGAGGTTTACCTTGACAGGTCTTCCAGTCGTCCTCGAGCATGAAGCCGTCCGGACAGAGGCAGAACACTCGACCCATCGTCGAGAGACAAGTGTGAGAGCATCCGGCGTTGTTGACACTGCATGGACCCGCGTTCTGGCACGTGTGGTTATCGGCCGACAGAACTGTGTCCTGGATACCCTCGCAAGAGCATTCGTAACCACCTACGAGGTTTCGACACGTGTCCTGACAGGGACCATGACCGTTGTTCAGCAAGCATTCGTTGATGTCTATATATCATCGATCCATAATTAATTTATTGAGTTTAATCGCTTTATTATTCGACGATTTTAAAGAGAATCGATCGTTCTTTTTGATAAATATATTTCGTACTTTTTGATCGGATCAATTGATTTATTAAATCGTATTTATTATATTACTCGACCAATCGTTAGACATTTCATCGGTTTTTCTTTATATAAATGTACAAAAAATATATATATTAAAGAAAAAATTTATATATATATTTATATGATATCAATAATAGTGTCGCACGTTGGCAAAATTCGTTCGCGTTACGTCCACCAAAAATCAAAATTGTGATCGTTGACCTGTCCGTTCGATTAGATGAAACTACAGATTTTCGAAATATCGAATAGAGAGAGGAAAATGCATTATTTGTTATCGAAGAATAGTATCGAAATTTGAATACGGATATATCTATATCCACTAGGAAGGAAATAACGGTATTTTTTTTTTTTTCACCGATTCGTGGGGAAAAATAAAAAAGAAAGAAAAAATGAAAGAGAAAAAAAAAAGAGAAGAAATAAAAACATCGGTCGGACGTAATGGACATTGAAAACAAACGTGATTATCATTTTTAATCGATGAATATTTTTACGTTCAAACGATCGAATCGAGAGAATTTGATTTAATCGATCCGAAAATTAGATTTTTTTTCATTTTTTTTTTTTTTTTTTTTTTTTTTTCTTTTTTTGCATATATATATATCTTTTTTTTTTTTTAAAGATTTGATTATTTCACGATCGAATCGTCGTTTCTTTCGTACGAATTAATAAACTGTTTTATTAGTTAATTATCCACTTTTAATATATATATATAAGGATTCGATTATTTTAAGGACCAGAAATTCACTAGGGATACACCAGAAATATTATTATAAATATTAGAAATGCACTAGTTCGAGATTGTCAACATAAGTTTATTAGGAAAATAAGCAAAAAAACTATGACTAATCTAATAATGGAAATATATGTAAATTCGACATGTTTGTCAAAGAACTCATTCACTATACCGAACGCTCATGAATAATAAGAATTAATTTACACCGAAAGGGTTGATTTCAGGACTCACTTTGATCAAACGTTTTTAACTTATCTCGAACGAGTACTATAAGCCTTTAAGATATCGATTCCTTTTTTTTTTTTACTTACCTGTATATACACACACATACATATATTTTTTTTTTTAATAATTTCTATATATATATATATATGTGTGTGTGTGTGTATATATCTCGTTTATAATTTTATTTATGAAAATTTTTTTTTATTTCTCTAAGGATTAATGAGAATAAAAAGAATTATTATTCGAGAATAAAAATCCATCGTTGAAAATGATTTTTCCATGGTGATTCGAGAGAATCACACGGTGGTTCGCGTTGATTGAAAAGAGCCGACGGAGCGGATCGAATTCCCAGCACCACTTCCGACGCTCGGGATTGCTCGTAAATCGCTCACCTATGCACGTGAACCTGTCCTCGCCCTGTTTCATTCCCTTCGGACACTCGCATCGAAAAGATCCAGGAGTGTTCACGCATTTGTACTCACAGCCACCGTTGTTCTCCTCGCATTCGTTCACGTCTGCGGTTGGGATGAAAAAAAAAAACAAGAGAGAGAGAGAGAGAGAGACAGAGAGACAGACAGAGAGAGAGAGAGAGAGAACGAGAGAGACAAAAGAAGAAAACAGAGAAAAAGAAAAATCAAGCGACCACGGACACAACAGGATATACGTGATTTTACACACCAGTTATATTGTCACGAAGCAATTAAACGTTTATACTTTCTTCTTTTTTTTTTTCTTTTTTTTTTTTGTCTCCTCTTCTTTCTCTTTTTCCTTCGTCCCTTTTGCTTTCGTTTAACACGCTTTATTTCCTTTTTCTTTTTATCTCTTTATTTATTTATTTATTTATTTATTTATTTCTTCATTTTTTTTTTTTCTTTTCCTTCATTATCCATTTCTCCTTGCACACGTACGCATTTTAAACATTAATCCAAATCATTTTAATGTAAATATTGTTTTATTCGATCATTTCTTTTTTTTTTCTTTTTTCTTTTTTCTTTTTTATTATTATTATTATTATTATTATTATTATTATCATCTCGAAAGCTTTTTTCGTGCGTAAATTATTTTTTTTATTTACTCCGACGACATTGAGATTCATAAAGAACATGACGAAAAACACATGGGTATTATAGATAACAAAAGAATATATAAAAAGAACAGAGAGAGAGAGAGAGAGAGAGAGAGAGAAGAATAATAATGATGACGACAATAATAGTAATAAAAAAAAAAAAAAAAAAAAAAAAAAAAAAAAAAAAAAAAAAAAAACCAGAAAGAGAGAAAAAACAGGAGAAATTAATTGAAAGCACTCATGCGGTTTGTTCAACGCGGCAAAATTTAATTGCAAGTAAATGTAAAATATATATGTTTGTATATATATGTAAACATATATATATATGTGTGTGTGTGTGTGCAATTATGCATGTCGACGATTGTATGGAACGTAAAGTAATGGCCGCATCTAAATTCAATTTGCGGTATGTATTTATGTATGTATGTATTCGTGCACGTCGACAACGTTGGATTAATATCGTGAATTATGATTTATCGGCAAATAATATCGATATTGACGAAAAAAAGGAAAGAAAAAAAGAAAAGCAAAAAAAAAAAAAAAAAAAAAAAGAAAAAAAAACAGAAAAACGATTTTAACAAAGTTGTCGTCGTTATAACAATTTTTAAAAAACGTATCGCATGAGAGTAAATAAATGAAAAAAATCTACGTATTATTTACATTAAATAATATAATAATTCTGAACGATGAGATTCTTCGAATCCAATTAAAAACAAGAACAAACGAATCGAATAAAAGTTTATCTCTTACCTATGCATTTGTATGCATCCAATCGGAAACCATTGTAACAAGAACAAACGGCTCTACCATCGATTTCCTTACAAACATGTTCGCATGAGACTTCTGAGCATACACCGTCCGTTCCTTGTTTCAGTTTACATTTTGGTACTTGTCCGATCCATTGTCGATTTCTGCAAAGCAATCGACTTCCGGTCGATACCATATAAAACCCAGGTGCACACTCGTAATCGGCTTCGAGATACTCGTGTCCCGGTATTGAAGATCTATAACAAGGAACACGCAAATGATATTCGCAAATGTCATTTGCGATAAGGAAAAGGACAGAAAGAAAGAAAGAAAGAGAGAGAGAGAGAGAGAGAGAGAGAGAGAGAGAGAAGTAAGATAATGCAACGAAATGAGCTACGATTTAAATGAAAGTAATTATTCTCTTTTTTTTAATTCTTCTGTTTTTTGTTGTTTTCTTTTTTTTTTTTTTTTTTATTTCCATTTCATTTCATTTTTCTTCGCTATCTTCTTCCTCTTAATTCTTTTTGTTTCCTCTCTTTTTTTCTTTTCTTTTTTTTTTCTTTTTTTTCTTTTTTTGTTTCTCATTAATTTCCAACAAGAACAATTAAAATACTATGTTGGGCAGGCAAACGCGTTGTTGAATTCGAACGAGAGGGGATCGCTTCTCGATATCGTTTTCCATATTCTCGAGAATATTTCGAATGATTTCCATTGATGAAAGCGTGTCAATTAAAAGGATCTCGATAGACCCTCGATACGATACCATAAGATCTTGGAATTTCACTAGGAGATAATATCGTATCTTGATTCTTCAACGATATTCGAGAACGAAGATAAAACCCGATTTCGAATTCGTTTTAAAGGAATATCTATCTATATATATATATATATATAGATATTCTTTTGTATATAAAAACTAGATACTGGATTTCAAAGGACTCTTGTGAGATATACTTTTGAGTAAAATAAAAAATCACGAGAGATCGTAGGATTTCGTATGAGTATTAGGAGAACAAAGTCAAAAAAAAAAAAAAGAAAAAAGAAAAGGAAGAAAAAAAGAAAAAATAAAATAGAGAAAGTAAAAATCGAAAGATATCCGATTATATTCCCGTTTGGTTTAAACCTGAGAAAGGATGATCATTTCGTACGGATATGGACGACGAACGTAAACGAGTACTAGTTTTCAAATGGGAAGTGAGAAAAGGTGTTTGTTCAGGTAAGATGAAAGGAAAGAGGATTACTGTGCAAGAGAGTGCCAATCTTATATAGCAATCCCATAAACACCAAAGAAAATCCTTCACGCGTTTGGAAAAGCAGCTTGCACGGTTGCATTCGAAGCTTTCATATATATATATATATACAAACACACACATACTCACACACGGTGTATGATATTAAAAGTAATTCAATTTTCACTTATGATTCCACTCTCGAATACATTTTCATTGCGATCCGACGCAATACTTACTGAACATGTTTCTTATATGCGTCAAAATATTATTGCAATTCTAAATCGATCGTAATTTAATTCGATCTAATAATCATTGTTAATTCGATGAAATATCTTATATGTATTTACGTGCGTTGCGTGTGTGTATGTGTGTTATCGAACGATAAAAAATCAAATAATTTATAATAAATCTATTTACTCACTTTACATATTTGATAAGAGCATGCCTCGCTAACGGTGCCGGCAAGAAAGTTCCGTTTATGCATGATAAGTCGCCTTTTGGATTATCCTCGTCTAAGGTATTAGTAGTCGTAGTAGTCGTCGTACTTCTGCTAGTAGTGGTTGTACTCGTGATTAAAGATACGATCGGTTGATCGCGCAAACGTGATGTAGAGGTAAATTTTGGCCTATCCTGACGTAACTTCAAGCTTGACGTCATATACGCGTTATAATCCTTCATCGTTCTTTCGAGTACTTCATTTTCAAGATCGAGAATCGGTAGATCCTCCTCTGTACGCGAATAACCCAACATTTTGTCGGCGTCGTAACGCGAATTACCGAATCTCGCTCTATCGTCGATCGTAATCTCGTTCGATAATTTGTTCTTCTCATCGTCGTACGACGTAACATCTCGATGTGTCGTAGAACCGGTTAGTAGAACTCGATTACTCAAATTTATCATACCTGTCGTTGATTATAATTTATAAAGGAACGACAAAATAATCTTTGACGATTGATAAGCGAAAGTTTTTAACCAGTTGCAGTGCAAAGAAATTCACGATTGCACGTGCCAGAACAATCGAGTGCAAATCACTTCGAGGCGCAAATAATATCACTGGCTTCATTGTCACTTTTTATTTTACAGTTTGGGAATCGGTACTGATAACTTTACACGATTTACGTCACAAACGAGACGTACAGAAACTGTATCTCGGTAAAGAATTTCATTAACAGTTGACGTGTCAAGCACGTCATATTTTCTTTCTGCAACAATCGCCTGACGACGTGTTAAACATCCCGACGTACGTGGGACGTCTTTACGCCGCAACTGGTTAAGTGAGAGAAAAGAAAGTGGAATAAGAGTGATAAAAATGAAGAAAAAAGAGAAGAAGATCGAAGAAGAAAAAGAAAAAAAAAAAAAAAGAAGAAAAAAGAAAGGAAAAAAAGTATTCTCAACTACAATCAGCCACATACCAGATCTAGCGATCTCCTTTTCCAATTGTTTAGAAAGTTCTCTCTCGACGTTTTCAACGTACAAGTCCCGCCGTGGTGGTACCTGAGGCAAACTCTTTCTATCGTTCGTATTCGTCGTCGTAGTTGTCGTTGTAATCGATGGAGCTCGAAGATTGGACGGAGCACCGGTGCCAGTGCTCGAATCTAAACCATCGAAATTGCTTGAATCCTGTCGAAAAATGCTGACGTTCTTTTCCCCATACGTCAAACCTATGTTCGAAGAATCGCCGAAGGATCGTTCGGATCCCTCTTCTTCATTTTCCGTTCGTTTTTTAAACTTCGACGCACGCCTTCTCTCGTCGTCCGTCTTTCTATCCTCATTTTGCCTTGACCTCTTTCTACCCCTTTTTCTATCCCTATTCTTACGTCTTCTTCGTCGTTCACCACGTAACTTTCTCGCTTGCGAGTATTTCGTCTTTTTCAACATTTGATCCATATTAACATTTTCTTTATTTTCATTTAACGACGATCTACCACCGCCAATTCTTATCTCATTTTCACGTACATCCGTAATACCGTTGATATTATAAGAAGAATTATTTCTTGGATCCTTCGTTCGACGATTTTTCTTACGGGCTTTGTTAATCTCACTAATCCCCGTAGACCTTCGTTGTTCGCCCAATGACGTTGTAGCAGCTAAAATCGTCATTGAAGATATGTTCCAAAAAAGAGAGAGAGAGAGAGAGAGAGAGAGAGAGAAGAAAAGAAATTTCAAAAAAAAAAAGAAAAGAAAGGAAGAAAGAAAGAAGAAAGAGATAGAGAAAAAAATGTCGAAGATAACGCGAAGAGATAACGATTACGCGACGAACGAGAGTTCATTTCGATTGATAAAAAAAAAAAAAAAGGGAGGAGAAGAAGAAAGGAAAAAGATAAAGAGAAAGAGAAAAAAAAAGAAGAATACTCTCCAAGAAATTGGACGAGAAAAACAGAAGGAGGAGGAGGTGGAAGGAAGAAGGGAAAAAGAAAAGAGAAAAGAAAGGAAACGAAAAGAGAAAGAAAGGAAGAAAAAACGATGAAGTAAAAAAAGAATAAAAGGGAGAAAAAAAGACAGACAGAAAGAGAGAGAGAGAGAAAGAGAGAGAAACAACTTTACTCACTCGTATTCAGTGTCTGTCGAAGGAAGGAAGCTCTCGTACGGCTCTCCGATGGATGAAGAGCGACGTTTTTATTTTCTCCGTTGGACCGAGACACAGCATCCTTATCCTCTTCGTTCTCATCCTTCGACTTTCTTTCGGACGAGAAGCTCCTTGTTTCCTCTTCGAGCATCTTCTCCCCATCGAGAGACACGTCCCAGCTAATGGACAACATAGCCTACCGTTTTTCTCTCCTCCTCAAACTTACTCTCTCTCTCTCTCTCTCTCTCATCCACTCTTTTTTACTCTTATTTCTCTTTCTCTCTCTCTCTCTCTCTCTCTCTCTCTCTCTCCCTCCCTCTCTCTTCTTCCCTTTTTACCGACCAACAAAGTCTGGGCCGTTCCACTCGAGCGCGTACAACGTCGGTCCACCGCTTAAATCGACACTTTTATTTCCCGTTCCCTCCCCCTCCTCCCTACTCTTACTTCTCCTTCATCCTCCTTCTTCTCCCTTCGTCTACTACTCTATTACTTGCCCACTACGATGCTCTTACCCTTAGCTTCTAGATTTATCTTTAATCGTTTCACCGACGAAACGCGCCCGTCGTCGTCGTCGTCGTCGTCGTCGTCGTCGTCGTTATAGTCAATGACGTTCAATAGTTTTTACTTTTCTTCCTTTTCTTCTTACTCTTTCTCTTCCTCTTATCTCTTTTTGTTCTATCTTTCTTTTTACAAAAATAAGTTCGAACGAGAGTCTCTCTCACAATTATTTTCCTTCCTATTATATAGACGAAATATTTGAGAGAGGGGGATGTTTTTGCAACAACAAAATCAAACAAGGATCTTTTCGATGTATATATATATATATATATATATATATACGACGATCGAAATAATCGTATAAAATATTTGAAACAGTTCTGAGAATAAAGTTTTATTAAAGTTCTATAAACGGAATTTACGAGTTTTCTAATATCTTTCGATGATCCAATCGATTGATGAAAATACATTTTATAAGTGCGAAACGTTGAAAGAATTCATTTAATAATCTTACTGACTTGATAATAGAAAATACCGATGATACTTCGCTCTCGGAAGGCTATCGATATTGTCTCTTATCAATACGAATATTCTTTTATCTCTTCGAAACAAATCATGTATAGATCAACGATCGAAGTAAAAAGTTACGATCTCCTTACGAATTGAAATAATTTAATCGAAAATTAAAACGAACTTTCTTGGCAAATAATTTTCTTCGACGAATTATCGTAACCATGAGAGAGAGAGAGAGAGAGAGAGAGAGAGTCGATTTAAAAGGCAAGGAAAAGTCATCGATAAAAAATGATCGACGAGTACAATTTTCAAAAAGGATCAATGCTCGATTGATCGTCAATAAAAAGAAAAAGAATAGAAAATGAAAGGGGAAAAAAAATTATTGTTACATATTTAATGACTGATCGAGAGATCTTACCAGTCGCGTTACATGACTATAACAATAATCCATTACATAGTTACTTGAATCGTCGTTCGTCGAGATGTTCGTTGTCCCGTAGAAGATCCATCCTCCTTGCAATACTTTTGCTCCCAAAGGATCCACGTGGTTCTGCATTCTGGCAGTATCCTGTAAAAATTACAGAATACAAAAAATAAAAAAAGAAGAAGAACAAGAGGAAGAGGAGAAGGAAGAGGAGGAGGAGGAGGAAAGAGAAAAAGATCAATTAATAAAATAAATAAAAAAACAAATGTAGACTCGCTTCTTTTCTAAAGGTGAGTACTAAATAAAAATAAAAAAGAAAGGAAAAGAAAAAAGGAAAAAAATAAAGAAGAAGTAGAAGAAGAATTAAAAAAACTAAGATGAAGTGAAAGAAAGATAAAAGGAAAGAAGCAAAAAAGAAGAAAAAATTTCTTTAACATTTCGAATCTTAAAACTTGTCTGTTATATAACACATTAACTTTTTATAATTTCTCTACTATCATTTACTTTCCTTCAGATCATATAGTTTTTTCGCTTTAATTCGACGACCGATTCATTCATTATCCATTGATTTCATTAGATA
>NC_062190.1:10593500-10671000 GCF_912470025.1 Vespa velutina | reverse complement strand
GAGAGGGAGAGAAAAAGAGAGAAATAGAGAGAGAGAGAGAGAGAGAGAGAGAGAGATCTTATTGCAGTCTAGTTTCAAGGATGCGGTCAAGCGGAAGGTTAGAGTATAGTAGGGAAGTGAAGGGAAGAAAAGAACTTACTTTTGTTAAGGAAGAAGCGATTAAAGAGGCCAACAAAGCTTCGCCGTTGGTGATAGAAAGTAATTCGTTCGTTTCTCTTACTCGTTGTAAAATGCGAGAGAAATAGAGAAACAAAGATACATATAGAGAGACAGAGACAAAGAGAAAGACAGAGACAGAGAGAGAGAGAGAGAGAGAAAGAGAGAGAGAAAGAGAGAGAGAGAGAGAGAATATAATGTGAATACAAGATATACATATACACATACGCTTATATATATATATATATATATATATATATATATATATATATATATATATATATACAGACGAAAGGTGGTTGCTGGTTAACATGGAATAAGATAGAGAGACAGAGACAGAGACAAAGGTAAAGAGAGAGAGAGAGAGAAAATACAGGGTGAATAGAAGATACATACACATACGTATATATCCTATATATATATATGTATGTATATATAGACAAAAGCTGATTACTGGTTAACAAAGAGTAAGATAAAGAAAGAGAAAGAGAAAAAGAAACAGAAGAAACAGAAAGATAGAGAGATAGAGAGAGAGAGAGAGAGAGAGAGAGTAAAACTGGCGAATTTCGTTGGAAAAGTTTAATTAAACTCGACAGTAGACGCCGTGGATGGTGGATTAAGTTGACATCGATGTTGAAGATCGACATAGTTAAAGCTAAGCTAGCTAGCCTAGCTACGTGCATGTATATAAAGAGGTTATATACTCGGGTATAGATTCGGTATTTACTGACCAAGACTTACTCCTATCTACAAAGGCCGTTCGACAATCGGTAATGCGATTAATCTGTCCTTCGTCAATGTCTTCGCTCGGAAATAGTCTTAGCAAGACGTTTGCGGTGTCACGTCGATTTGGGCACTGAACCTTCGATATACATATCGTTCGTCTCTTCATAGACGACCATCGAACAAACTTCGACACGATCTCGACTCGAACTTTCCCTTAAAGCCTTAAGTAATGATTCAGTAATCCTAAAATACATACATACACTTACGTATGTACATACGTATGCGTATGTGTTCACGTGTGTGTTTTTGTATGTGTATATGCCCTTCGTATTCCAAGTCTAACTTTACCTGGCTACCTATCCTATCCTATTACCTCCCCCATTTCATCCCAACCCCTCATATCGATCAGAGCCTAGTTCTCCAGAAGTTTCTATCCGTCGTTAATTTAATTCATCCCTTCGTTGAAGTGTAATTATTCTTTAAATCCTAAATTAAATATTAATCCTATATACTCGATAGATTTTATAATACAGCACTTCAATTGCGTGTTTCGATCTTTTTTCTTTTCTATTTTTTTTTTTTTTTTTTTTTTTTTTTTTTTTTTTTTTTTTTTTTGAGAAAAAAAAAAGGAAATATATTATCTTATCAATATCTATCTTATCAATATCTCAATCGACGTTGGATTAATCGATCAAAATAATTGAACCCGCGCGTAATGACCTACATTGTCTTATTAAGGTTTTAATTACGTCTCAATATCATAACGCTTTTGCATATAATTCTCGTCAATACCTTATATTTTATTATGAGACGAAATTGTATTAAGGTCATGTTATTTTCGTTGTTAGATGGATAACGTGTCTAAAATACTAACGAGTTCGAGCGTGCGCGCACGAGAGAGAGAGAGAGAAGAAATAATTTATCGAATATCCTTGTTACCCAGCACACTCAACAAAACTATTCATATTTGTCCAGTTTCTAGATGATCATTTTTAACTCGAGGAAATAAAGATTGGTGGATGAAGAGAGGGACAAAAGAGCGACCTCGAAAGAAATAAAGAGAAAGAGTAATTGGGATAATGACATAAATTATTATTCTAAATGAAATAAAATATTATTTCAAATGAGATAAAATGTACTCTATCTGGTCTCTTAATTTTGTTACGTTCCTAATTTTTTTCTTTTTCTCTTTTTTTCTCTTCTTTTTTTTTTTCTTTTTTTTTTTTTTTTTTTTTTTTAATTTCTCTCTCCTCGAATAGAACGGAACGAATATCATAAGCGAAATCAAACGTTTCGAACATGTTATAAAAGTTTTTTTCGATGTTTCGTTATTCGTCACAAAAACGAAAAATAAAATTTAATAAAAATACGTTTTCTTTTTTTCTTCTCTCCACGTCAAAATGTGCTTATTCGCATGAATTATTTGTTAATCGGAAATTAGTTTCGCACGATAAAAACGCGATATTTGTCGGTCCTCGCGGCATTTGTTCGACGAAACTAAAAAACTAAGAAACTAAAACAGTAAAAAAAAAACACACACAGAAAAAAACAAGACACAAAAACGTAGAAGCCCATTAATTTTTAATTTGTCCTTTTTAATTTGCAATTTCCCGCCGAATCGGAGGATCCGTTTGCGGTCCATCGTAAAGTGACGGAGAACGATCTGTGAAAGAGAGAGAGAGAGAGAAAGAGAGAAAGAGATTATAAAAAAAGGGAGAAAAAACAATAACAAAATAAAATAAAACGCATGAAAGGGAACAAGCGAATTAATAACAAATTGAAGGTAAACTAGTAATATCATATTCGATGCAGTGTTTAATTCTCGAAAAGATTAATTGAAAGGCCCACGTGTTCTCTATTCATAGTTGATTCACGCTAATAAAAAGCAGAAAAAAGAAAACACAGAAACAAAAATAGAAAAAAAAAAAAAGAAAAATGTGAAAAAATAATAAAACACATCCACAAATTAAGGTCACACCAACTCTTTTATTTTATTCCGAAGCTACTCCGAACGCGGAACATTCGAAAATTATAAGTAAACGTTTTCAAAACCATAAAAAAAATTAAAGGATTCGCTTCGTCTAACTAATATTGTTTCGTCTGACGGGAAACAAGCGCTATCGGCACTGTGAACGTGGCACGACCATTATAAATCAATTCCTCTTTCGTCCGACGCCGCTTATCGTACGGACAATCTGTCAGGAGCTTGACAGGTACGCTTGAAAATAGAACGTGGAAAAAAAAAAAAAAAATAAAAAAAAAATAGCAAGTGAGCGAGCGAGAAAGTGAGCGAGAAAGCAAGAGGGAGATAGAAAGAGAGAGAATACGACACGTAGCTGCGCCGTGAATAACATAAATACGTAAAGACAGATCTTGTGTGTCAAAAAAAAAAAAAAAAGAAGAAAAAATGGAAATAATTATCTTGTATCTTTTTTTTCTCTGATGAGAAAGAAAGAAAAAAACACGAGATGAATTTACAACGAATAAGAAAAAAAAAAAAATATATATATATATATATACATATATTGGGTTATATATATAGTATGAATTATAATGAACCGACGAAATCTAAATATAGTTTGAAAAAAAAAAAAGAGAAGATAAAAAAAGAAAACATTTTATCTATAGGGAATAAAATCGATTTTTTTTTTATTTTATTTACTTATTATTTATTTATTTATTTTTTTTTTTTTTTTTTTTTTCATTCAACAGAGCGAATAGAGTAATCAAACTAATCGTTATTCCCAAGTTAATTATTAATATGACTCAATCTCATTCGTATGGATGTGTTACTAATCCGATAGAGGGGAAAAATAAATAAGGTAAATCAAGCTTTGTTATATTATACGAAGGAAACGAAGGAGGATTCATTTGTAAGCAATGGCGAAGTCCGATCGATCATGATAGAGAACGTAAGCATCAGGAGCAATGGAATTTACATTGCTAATTTTTCCAGCTTTCTCGCTTTTCAGGGACGTTTCTTTCGTTCGAAAGCAAAAAAAGAGAGACGGAGAGACAAAGAGACAAACAGACGAAGAGAGAGAGAGAGAGAGAGAGAGAGAGAATGAGACAGACAGAAAAAATAGAAGAAAAGAAAAGAAGGGAACAAATGGAGGAGATGGACTGCGAGGACGAAGACATTTTCTTTTATAAAAAGGCATTTCTTCTTGTCGTCGACGTACGCGAGTCCTATTTTATTCTCCTAATGAAATTTCATTTCTATTGGAATACCAACGGGATCGCATGATTTACTTCGACTCATAAAAAATTCGATGACCTCAGTCATCGACAATTTTCATTTCGTCAATATAGTCGAAATGGGATATCCCCTTTTTTTACCATCCTTCCTTTCTTCCTTCCTTTTTTTTCTTTTTTCTTCCTTCCTTTTCCGTATTTTCCTTTTTGTTTTTAATATATTTCGTAGATAATACGATGATAATACATTGTCGCTTATCAATCGATCATTTTTATCTCGATATTACTTAAAAACATGAAAGAGAATCACTCAGTTTTTTTTTCCCCTTCCCTATTAAAATTCTAATGAAAACAAACATAATCCTCTCTCTCTCTCTCTCTCTCTCTCTCTCTATCTCTCTCTCTATCTCTATCTCTATCTTGATTTTTCTTTTTCATATACACAGACACGCACACACATATATACGCACAAACAGACACACTTCATATTTATTCTAGTCAAAATTTATCTCATGCGACAAAAAGTACTATGAAAAATCGGTCAGGGAGTGGGAAATATTACGATTTCGTACGTGTTCGTACGTTTTCACGAAAAATCCTGAAAGGAGAATGAAGGGGAGAGATTGAGGACGGAGGATGAAAAGACGTTGTGTCCTGGGACGAAGAAAATATCAAAAGAGAGCAAGCAAGCAAACGAAAGAGAGAGAGAGAGAGAGAGAGAGAGAGAGAGAGAGAAATGGTCATACGTATTTCTCGTAGCCCCGGGTAATACTCGTAGTATAAAAATGTTGATTTTCTGTGTCACCGAATCACACACTCAACTTCTATATATTTTCGAGGACCTTCGAACGTTCGCCCTTTCCTTTCCTTTCCTTTCCCTTATTTGCATCTTCCTCACTTTTCTCCCCCTCTATCACTCTTCCTTCCTTCTCTTCTCTCCTCTCCTATTCCTATATTACCCATCACCATCACTATCACTCCCACTCTTCCGTTCTCCGTCTTCTTCCCATTCCTCGAAGCATAAGGATACTGGTAATCCAAAATCCAATCTCCGATGTTTATTCCCCTTCGAAGGATCGGTAAGGATCAACGAAAAGAAGATCGGGCAAAGGGATACGGTACGGACGTTTTCTTTGCTTCTACGTCGTTGCTTTCTTCATTCTTAACTTTCTTCACTAGTAATTCTAAAACTCTAAAGCATGACTTTCGAATGAAGCAACGAATGAGAACTTCTTCCCGAACGGATAAGATAGATAGATAGATAGATAGATATAGATATTTACTTTGTTTGCGAAAGGCAAACTAAATCGATAATTTACTCCCTCTTGTTTATAGGATGTTTCGTGAGAATTACGAATAATTATTTGTAAAATAATTATTTGTAAAATAATTATTTAATAATTATTCTGTGTGATATAATTATGTGCTAAAGAAAAGAAAAAGAAAAAAGGAGAAGAAAAAAAAAAGCAAAAAGAAAAAAGATAACAAAAGAAAGGAATTAATTCACGTGAATTAACGTCCAATCAACGTTGGTGTACATATCGGAAATGTAATTTCTTCGATAATTTTATCCTCGAAAACAAAGCACGATATTTTCTTATTCTTTTCGTGATAAATTGTTTCCAGAGAATATACGAATAATTCTGTCTGAAATAATTATTTATAAAATGAAAAAGGATAAGAAAAGAAAGAAATTAATCCACGTGAATTAAGTTCAATAATCGTTGGATCCACCAGAAATGTAATTTCTTCGATCATTTTATCCTCGAAAACAAAGCACGATATTTTTTTATTCCTTTCGTAATATTTTCAAATAATTACGAATAATTAATTATGCGTGACATAATGATTTGGAAGAGAAAGAAAGAAAATATTGTTAAAATACTGACAATTTATCGTAATATCTTCGATCGAATTAATAGATAATAATTAATCATTAATAAGCTCGATACTTTTGACTTGTGATAAGAAATTAAAAACTATTATATTCGATATTAGATGAATAATAAATAATGAAATAATTTATTTTCTAAGGGAAGAGAAGAAAAAAAAAAAAAAAAAAAAAAAAGAGAGAAGAAAAATATCTACGAGAATAAAATCTACGATCTTTTATATCTAACGATAAAGATAATTCATTCGATTGGTTAAATGTTAAGAATAATAATTAAATGATATCGTTCGTTATTTTAACGAAATCTGATAAACAATTGAGAACGATTTAACATTAAAGAGAATACGTCACGAAAGAATGACTTTCCAAACATTCTGGCGTATCTATTGTTTCGTATATGTTTGAACGTAACGCGTGGATTCATTTGCATAAGAGATGAGAAACTTCCATGTGAGAAATCCTAAGGGGATAGAAATGAGGTCACGATTTTAGATTTCAAATGGTTTGAAAAAAAAAAAAATTGAAAAGGAAAGGACGAAAAAGGAAGAAAAAATAAAGATAGAAATATAAGAAAAAAAGAAAGAAAAGAGAGAGAGAGAGAGAGAGAGAGAGAGAGAGAGAGAGAAAGAAAACGATAATTAAAAATCCAGAGGAAAAATTTAATCGGCAACATCCCCTCACACTCGACTTATTGTAATCGAATTATTTCATGTGTTTTCAGTCGTAAGCATTCGAGTATATAACCTTATATAATATACATGTATATATTTATATATATATATATATATATATATATATATAAAATACATAGGTATGTAGAGATATATATAAGGATATATTTAAGCGTTCCTCCGATACTTTCCTCACGGAGGAGTGGCGCGAACGTTCGTGATGCATCGGTGCATACCTAAACTGCATAAAATAGCTACTAACATATAGGCATCCTCATAGTCCAGTGCGCGACGAAATATTCTCCCAGTGAAGCTTCACATGGAATTTCGCTCGAATACAATTTTGCCCGCGTATTACGTCTATCGAGAAGTAAAAGAGAATAAAAATGAAACAGCATGGCATATTATCGCCACTTTGCATCGATATATATATATATATATATATAAATACATATACAGTGTGGATATACACATACATATAGCTATATATATGAAATTTGTATGTAATTTTTCATATTTGTCCAATCAATGAAGTATACTTATTATATATTTTGTATTTTATTTTACGGGAATTATATACATACGTATACATACATATACATGAGTATAATCGTTAAAGAAAGAAATCTTTTTCTTCTTTTCTTGGTTTTTTTTTTTTTTTTTTATTATTATAATAATTCCGTTAAAAAATGCGAAGAATTAAATAAAACCGAACGCAATTACGTTCATGTCTGGGTGAAACGTAATCCGTAGACTGCTCTCTCGAGGATTCTCACGCTAATGAAATTCTTGAAAGCGTTGTCTGTATTGTAGAGAAAAGTCTGCTTTAAAAGACAAACGTAAAGATTAAAAAAAAAAAGAAAAAAAAAGAAAAAAAAAGAGAAGAAAAAAAGAAGAAGAAAAAGAAAGAAGGGGAAAAAAATTCGAGAGAATTAATACTGAGGGATGAAAAATGTTGAAGAAAAATTAGTATTATATATGCATACATATGTATATACATATGTATACACACACACACACACGCGCGCGCGCGCGCGCACATATATATGTATATACACATATATATATATATTTTTTTTTTCTTTTTTTTTCTTCCTTTTTTTGCTTTTCAATTTTTCGTAAAAAAGAACATATTACTTCGTTTCGTCTGGCCAATAATTTTTTATCTTTTGTTTGAGAACGTTTGAAAATAACACAGAGTAATCGTAAAAGAATAGTAAAAGTTTTTATATCCTAAAAACTTTGAATATACTACGATTAAGCTTAACACGAAACGCACGAAGTAACACGCGACCGCCATGGTCTTGTTCATTGATGTCTTTATTATTCAACGTGCATATCAAGCTCATGCTGAACGCAGCAGGAAAACTGCAAAACTTTCTTCGTTTCGTTGGATACTTCGCCGTTAATACAAAGTTACGTGTTGAAGAAATTAAAAAAAAAAAAAAAAAAAAAAAAACAAAAGGAAAGAAGAAAGAAAGAGAAACAAAAAGAAAATAGAAAAAGAAAAAGAAAAGAGAGAAAAAATGGAACGACATTTCCGACTCCACGAACGAGCATCGAACGTATTAATCAAGAGGAAAATAAAGTCATTAATTAGTAATTGATGGTCGTACCATCAGTTTGAAATATCTCTATAAAATTAATCGTTAACTTTTACGACTTAATCAACTGAATATTTCTGAAGAATTGAATGGTCCTTTCGACACGATTCAAAACGTATAAAAAATCATACCAAACGATTGCCACTTGATTTTCAATCTCAACAAATATCCACGCAACTATCGATAATAATACATTTTTATATTGACCAATAAAAATGATAGTTAACAAATTTCCAATTGATCGTGAATTTGAGTCTAGTTGAAATAATAATTTGTAATTGACGACCTGTGAATATTTGCAATTTATAATCAACGATATGACAAAACCGTGGATGATCTATTAATGAAAGAAAAAAAAAAAAGAAAAAGAAAAAAGTGTGTTCTTTTTATTATTTACATTTTTTTTTCTTTCGTTCCATTTTTTTTTTCTTTTTTTTTTTTTCGTCGCCAAAGTCATCGCCATGAACTTCTTGGACATAAACGCGCGCGTAATTTCGAATCAAATATCGAAAATAAAGGAAATATTCCGTTCGATTCGTCCTATGAGAAATATACTCACCGATCGGTAGGATGATGCCATTGACGATAGATAGAACACAGAGGATCCTCTTTAATCTGAAACTTCTCCGATCGCACATGGCGCGCGACTCGCCGCGTCCTTTGTCGTCGTCCGTACGTTTTCAAACGCCCGAGCCGTATCGCGCGGCCACTCGCGTGACTCTGAGTGTTCGGTCGTTTAGATTTCGAGTTTGAATCTCGGCCGGTCTATCTCCCTCTTTCTCGATGCATCTCGGTTACGACTCGCGACGGCCATGCGCGTCGACAGCATCCAAACGCGGGTCCAACGGGTGAGAGCGCCTGCTCAACGTCTACCATCCCGACGCGAATACCTTTCATATTTGGCGCCACCTACGCGGTTTCTCGAAATTACCGATTCGACTTATCCACTGAAATTTGATAATAAACGATTAAATTATTTTCTTAGAGATTTCTATCATACCGACGCGTTCTACTTTCTCGACGTGGTCGGTAACGTAGGTTACTGAAATTAATGGTAAATGATGAAGGGTAGAAAAGACGACCCCTTTAACTTTGAACTTTCGTACGAACGATATGAACTTTCTATTTCTTCCGGAAAACGGAAATCAAAATCACGAGAGTAAAACGATTCCTCTCTCTCTCCCCTGCCGCACCCCACTCTCTCTTCGAATTAATCCACGTATTTCAATTTTCCCCATTCTAACAGATTTCGAATCGAACAGATTTAGATAAAATAGTATACATACGAGGAAATATTACGTCACAGAGAAAGAGAGAGTGAGAGATAGAGAGAGAAAGAGAAAAAGAGAAATTTGAAAATATAATTTTTAATATATGATTTCGATTATCGCTTGATTATTCAATCATCAAATTTTCTATGTTCACGTTAAACGAGTTAAACGGGATCACCAATCATGTTGTAGCTAGTAAGAACGACGGTAAAATTCTCTGTCTTCTTCGGAACACGAGAGATATTCGATCGGTTATAAAAAAGACGATAGCATATCGTTGCGCTTGTTATGTCTGAAAAAATATGAACATATCGAGAATTAAATTAGCGCATTGAACGATCTGAAATTATTCTAAACTCGTCGCACTGTTGTAGTCGATCGATACTCTCGGTAGATATTTGATTCGTAAAACGTCCTGTCATCGATGAATTATCAAATCTATGATGGAACTTAAATTTATGTGAAAAGTTACAAGGAATCGTATCGATCTTTCGATCTTTCTCCTTTAGAAAGAAAAAGTAAGAAAGGAAAAAAGAAAGGAGGAAAGAAAAAAAGAAAGAAAAAAAAAAACAAAAAGGGAAAGAAAGAAAAAGAGAGAGAGAGAGAGAGAGAGAGAGAGAGAGAGAGAGAGAGAGAAACATAGAGAAAATAACTCTCCGTATAAAATAGTCTTGCTCGAGCTGGACACGAGGCAAGCTAGCTCTCGCGTGCACCTTCAGGAAACTCCATTTATCGATCCTCCGATTCGCTTTCGCGCTTTCAAAGAACGAACGCGAACGGAACGACGCAAGCTCGTGCCGAACGAGAGGAGAGCTTTCCTAGTGCGATTGGTGGGGTGCTTTTATATGTTGCTTGTATCAGTATGTGTTGAAAAGAGCGAGAGAGAGAGAGAGAGAGAGAAAGAGATAGGAAGATATATACGCGTATATACATCTTTCCCTCTTCATCTTTACCACCTCGTTTTACCTCCCTCTTTCGAGTAGCCCGCGCTCAACGTTACGTTTCATTTCGTTTCCTCGAGATACTCTACCATAGATATCTCCATTTCCTCACCTTCACTTCGTCATCATCACCTTATTAACTAGCTTTTCCGTTGCCGTCATCATACGGCGACTACATAAATATAGATTACGCGCATTGAAAGAGTACGTATTTCCGGCATCCAAATAGGTGCGAGGTAATCTATACGATATCATGCCGGAAAAGATGAGCGATCAAGAGGATCTGGAATACTGCATAATGTTCCCGTCCTTTCCACCATCGCCGAAGGATCCAACGACGTTGACTTCTTCGACGAATAATGGACAGGATCATAAAGAGGAATTCGTCTTCGTTTATGAAGAGGACAAACGGCCACTTGTCGTTTTACTTGGATGGGCTGGCTGTCAAGACAGATATTTGGCTAAATACAGTGCTATCTATAAGGAAAAGAGGTAGGATACTTTTGAACGTAACCTCGTGTCTCTCACACACACACTCTCTTTCTCTCTCTCTCTCTCTCTCTCTCTTTCTATCTATCTATCATTCGCTTACTCATACTCTGTCATTAGAATTTCAAGGTCAGCATCGTGATTCAACAATTAGATAGATATTTTATTCGCTGTAAGGTTTTCGTCGCTGTGATCTATTAAAAAAGAAAAAAGAAAAAAAAGAAAAAAGAAAGGAAAGAGATAGAAGAAATCGTCATCTTTTATTTCCTTCATAAAAAAGTATTTCGTTCGATAAAAATTTTGATTATAATTTTCACGTTTAAATAGCACGACAGCCGGTGATGTTTTACGTTTCTAGTCGACGATTATCGACCGCACGTTTCTGCCGGCTTTCCACAGATGCTGTTCACCTGACTAGGACCGGTTTTCGTTTTTTTTTTCTTTTCCCCTTTTTTTTTTTTTTAATTCTTCTGTTCTTCTTTGTTTATTTCTTTATTTTTTTTATATCACTCATCTCCCTTCTTCCATCTGCTTTAAGTTTTAATTTGTCGCCGGCGAAGGTCCATAACGATTGCCTTGATTTGTTTTTTTTTTTTTTTTTTTTTTTTTTTGAAGCACCTTACTCTAGACATATTGGCAGCTTTAAATATTGGCTGGTGCAATCGATCAGCATGTACACGTGTCAGCGATAATAATTAATTAATACCTTGTATGCGAAATATGTATGTATATATATATTCGCGTGTTAACTTACGTGCCGCGGTTTGTCTGTCTATTTTTGGCGGGGATTGGGTGGGGGATTTTCTAAAGTACAATTGACATCGTTAAAAGTCTCACGTAAAAACTTGATTTGATAGTTGCATTTAAATTAAAATAGTTTGAGGTGTTTTTTGCTATAGGGGGAAAAAAAAAAAAAAAAAAAAAAAAAAAAAGAATAGAAAGAAAGAAAGAAAAACGATAAAAACGTAAAAAAAAACTCCAGAGATTAATTAAAAGCGAAATTTTTCGGGATTGGCCATAGATAAGGGATTGTAAAGATAACAATGAAGTATATCCGTCGTTCGGGTATATAACGTTTTAACGATAATAAGTAAAACGTCAATATTATTTGTATACGTTTGAATAAATATTTTCATTAAAATCATAGTTGATATCATAGTAGTAAATAATTTGCAGTTGCATCACTCTTCGTTACACGGCACCGATGGAATGTCTATTTGGACGAAGGAATAAAATGCCTTATATTGGCAAACGATTATTACAAGTGATCGCTAAAAACAGTCTGAACGATCATCCGATATTCTTTCATATATTCAGCAATGGTGGAGCTTTGCTTTATCAACACATCAGTATCGCGATGCAACAAATGGATTCACCGATACAAGTAACGAAACATCATTTTTTTCCTAAATCGTAATCTTTTTTTGCTTTGCTTTCTTTTTTTTTTTCCTTTTTATTTTTTCAAGTCCAAGTATATATTATTCACTTCAATATATAATATATTGAATCATTATAATTCATTGTTAATATTATTCCTCAGTCGCAAGTGAAGGGTGTGATCTTTGACAGTGCACCAGGTGAAAGAAGAGTTACGTCCCTGTTCAAAGCTATCAGTGCTATCATCGGTGGACATCCTCTGACGAATATACCGATGTCCTTCTTCATTACAATCTTCCTATCAATGTTCTGGTTCTTTGAGGTTATTACTTTTTCACTTATGTATCTATTTATTTTATAACGATACATCTAATTCTTCATTTACGCGATAGATTTGTTCCGGAAGTGAAAAAAAAGAATACCGAAAACAAAAAAAAAAAAAATAGAAGGACGCATCCAAATATTGTGAAAAGCCAATACGAGCGATAAATTGTTTTCGAGACGAAAAAAGAAAAGTATGAAAATCACTGAATAAAATTCTAGTCTATTTTTAATGGAATTGGTTTTTTTTTTTCTTCTTTTTTTTTTTTTTGTTTTTTTGTTTTTTTTTTTTTTTTTTTTTCAAACACTTTATATTTAAAGTAAAGACGTATATTTCTCAAAGAAAATAACGTCATGTGTCATTCATAATATCGAAATATTATAACATCTAAGAATAGAATCGTCTTTTTCTTTTTTAAAACGTGAAAAGAGAAGAATAAAAACGGATCGTGTAAAAAGAGAATTAAATGTAAATTAATTAAGATAAGATCGATTGATGAAGATTTTATAAATCCTGATCGATAAATATACTTAATACGTTTCTCTTTCTTTTTTTGTTGATTTTTTTTTTCTTTCTCTTTTTTTTTACAGGTGATCGCTCATGCACTTGGACGAGGTTTCACCATTCAATCTAATCCGTTCGCACTGATGGAAGAATCCTATTCTTGGCCGCAACTCTTTCTTTACTCGAACACCGACACATTGATTCCAGCTGCCGTTAGTTGATCAGAATATTCTTTAAATCAAATGTAAAAACAGCTGACGCGTTCGCTTACATTTTATTAAATCGAAATTATTCGTGATTCATTAACAATTAAATAACTTTTTGGAATCTGCAGAAATATATCTTTTTTTTTTTATATGTTAATTGTAATCCATATAAAAAGGGGGGAAAAAAAACATCGAACATAATTGTGTAATTAATGCGAAACGTAATTAATTTTTTTTTTTTATATATTTCTATTTAAATCATCTAGTCAGCTAAAATGTTAACTCTTTTAATTCGAACGTTAATGACGGATGACTAAACGATAAAATATTTATGTCACCACAGATATGACAACAATAATCATCAGTCATTTATTTGATCATATTTTACGATTGATTATTTTGATTTATTAATTTAATATCGTTGCACCGACAGAGACGATAAATAATTATCATTTTCGTATCTCTTTCAAGCGTCAAATTTAGATGCAATGACGTTGGTTAAAAAAGAAATGAAAAAAAGATATGAAAGAAAATGGGAAAAGAAAAAAAAAAGATAAAAGTAGAGTTCAAACGGATTAATAGATTTTAAATCAATTATGTATATTAAATCAATGTATCATCTTGAACATAACGTATTATATTATATTTTCAGGACGTTGAAAAATTCGCAAGTCGACGCGCAGAACGCGGTGTACGTGTACAACTTGTCCTCTTTACAAATTCACCCCATGTAAAACATTATGCAATGTACCGTGAGGTCTACGTAAATACGGTTTGCAGTTTCATCAATGAGTGCTTGCAATCCGGCAACCCGTCCAAGAGATTTGAGAAGGCAACAACTCATGAGGACGAACGAATCGAATCTGACGTTTACGACGCCCAACCAGGCCTGACGAAACGCGTCGTTTTGCCTAGCGAGGCAACGAAATATCAAAATTAGAAAATCCGCGAAGAACGAACCGTACGAAAGAAAAAAAAAAGAAAAGAAAAAGAAAAAAAAGAAAAAAAGAAATGGAAAAAAGAAAGAATGGTTTTTAGCAAAAGTACCTTTGCATTATCGCGCGCGATGAAAATATTTCCTGGCAGTTATTTCTTAACGAACGGAAATCGAAAATTGATTAAAGTTGATGATCAATTTTTATTGATATATTTAATTATTGATTTATTCCTTTTTGTATTTATTTATTTTCTTTTTTTATTTATTTATTTAATTCTTTCTAGTCAAGTCAATCAACAACGACGCGTACAAGTGATGATCATTTTCCTTTTTCTTATTTTTCTTTTTTCTCTTTTTTTTTTGTTTACCAAAAAAAGTAGAAAGAAAAAAAACAAAAAATATAATAAAATATCAAAGTTCTATTTCTTCAAGGAGAATTCTTTTCATAGACGAAAAAAGATATAAGAGGGGAGAAAAAAATAAAAAAGAAAATGATCTCCGTCGATTTTCAGCTCCGTTCGTTAATAACAAACGCGCGCTATCTCCAATGCTTCAATTTCTTCCCTTTATACATCTTCCATTACGATTTTTCCGTAAAGCGAATAAAGTAAGTGCGTGTCAAAGGTGCCTCGGCTGAATTGTAAGTACATAGAAAGGATACATATGTACACAACAATACAAGACGAACCCCATTAAAAAAAAAAATATAATTCTCGCAGGAACACGTACTCCCCCGCCGTATAGTGAGTTTGTAATGACTCTAGTCGCACTTTGCTGCTAACTTAACGATCAACATAATATAATAATAATTATCATTATTATTTTAACAATATTGAAAAGGAGAGAGAGAAAGAGATTTAAATGACCTACGAGAGAGAGAGAGAGAGAGAGAGAGAGAGAGAGAGAGAGAGAGAGAAAGAGAGAGAGAAGAAAGAAAGCGTGCTATAGAAAATGTTAAAAAAAAAAAAAATAAAAAGAGAAAAAAAAGCAAAAGAATTAAGAGGATCACTCGAATGGCTCTGAATGTCTATTTTTTCAAACGCAATTGTGAAAAGAGAGCAAGGATCCTATATTATTATTATTATCATTATTATTAATATTATGATTATTATTGTTATTATTATTCTTATTCTTATTATTATTATTATTAATATTATTATTAATATTATGAATATTATTATCGTCATCGTCAAATTCGATGATCATCACAAAACGCGAGTGATAACTCATGAATTAGTCAAACTTGGTTCGATGAGAAATCGCACAAAGTATTATAATATATAATATAAAGTTATACAGTTTTGATTTAGCTTTTGCCATAAATCAAACATAAAAATTGCATCGTGATTAAACGAGAGAGAAAAAAAATAAATTTCCTTAAATCAAACCCCGACAATCCCGTTCCTTCCTAGATTGTGTCTATTGTTATAGGACACTGTGTTAACGTATATATATATATATATATATATATATATATATATATATACACATATGTATATGTATATATATATATATAAATATATATATATGTATATATATGTATATGTATATATATATATATGTATATGTATATATAAATATATTTTGATCTGTCGATTAGTTACGAAATAAAGACTGATAAATACCTATCTAAGCGTACGATTTATTTCGTATAATAACGACGATCTTTTATTTCGTTTTTTATTTCAAATGATAATGGCGAAGATAAAAAAAAAAAAAAAGAAAAAAAAATTAATAATTTAATCGAATAATTTGTCGATAGGTGATCGATGGCAATCGATTTCTTTCTCAAAAGAAAAAAAAAACAAAAAACAAAAAAAAGAAAAAGAAAAGAAAAGAAAATTGCTATCGGACAAAAATAAATGATGGGTTAACGTTTGACTGGAATGAATATTTATTAACTTTCTAATGAAATCTTAGGATTATATAAAAAGGTAAAAAAAAGTGAAGGAAAGAATCAAAGGAAGAAATAAAGAAAAATAATTCTTTTCCGGAACTGGCTTATATCGAAAGTGGTTTCCCGAATTGTTCGCGATCCCATTATCTTCCTAGATTTTTACCGCACCGCGTGAATTCCATTCGGGGATTGAGATCGCAAAATCGGGAAGAAAAGTGTCGCCTCGAAGGATTATCTTATTTTGTTCAAAGTGTCGAACAAAAAGTACAAACGAAAGAACCCGACGAGGAATCTACGAAGACCGAGATCAAAGTCAAAACTTCAAACAGGTAATTATAATATCTACATATTTATATACATGTGATTACGTGTACAGTTTACATATACAGCTTGTTGATACCTACCATAGTACTCGCAAGATTCATAATTACATTAATATAAAAAATGAAAATGAAAAATAGAAATTATTTGATAAACACGTGCGCATCTATATTTGTATGTATTTATTTATGTATGATTCGTAAAAATATTTCGTGATAAAGCTACTAATCATTGAAAGAGGACATTTATTAATTGACATTTTAATTTTTTGTTTCAAGGACATATAAAGTTGACAACAATTCGTGCAAAATAATCTCCAAATAATAAAAGTTCTCTTGGCGTACAACATAATTCTTTTGTATAATTCTGTTAGGAGACGTATTTTACGTACATACGTATGTTCATATAAAAATATTCAATTTTATATGATTACGAATTAACAAATCCTTGATGTATGAAATCTCGAGTCATAAATAGATCATTCTGTATATCGTAGAACATTTCGTGAATTTATTTCTGAATAAATAATAACCTTATTTATTTCTAAATAATTTCCAAAAAAATAATAAAAAAATAAAAAAAAAAAAATAAAAAATGAGTTGTCAAGTTTCAGTGTTAATAAGAAATCACGAAAATCGAATCCAACACAGAAGAATATTTTCAGAGCTTATCCTTTATTCGTTAGAAAAGGTGACAAAGTGATATTTAATTTTCAACATTTCACGAGCCCTGAAAAAGTTTTAAGGGAGTACATTCGCGTCAACGTTTACAACAAGTAAGATCTAAATAATTTTTTAATATATAAGAAAAAAAGAAAAAAGGAAAGAAAAAAAAAAAAGGAAGAAATAATCATAGACAAATTTTATATTTTCAAATATCGTATAGAAACAGATTGGCCAGAATCGACAAACAGAAAATATCGGAAGCGTTATGTTCCTTACATTGCGATAATCAATTGGATTCTGATGTAGATCCGTGCGATTCCAAATCAAAAATTATTTTTAAATACGATAACGCTATAGAACGATCAAATAATGGGAGAAGAATGTCTGCGAGAAAAAATAAAATTAAACAGAATGTCGTACGTGACAATTTTCATTAACGATGACAAAATAATCTTAATCTACTAATTCAATGAATAATTTAATAATTTTATGTATTTAATAGAATACGGAAAATGCACGTTGGATAAAAAGGACAACACATACGTGGCAACCTATAAAAAGGATCTCTGCGACGAACAACATCGTATATGAATTCAATCCTTTTGGAAATATTCAAAAGGACGATGCGTTAAAAGGTATTGGAATGTAAGAATGAATGATCATTGTTCATTAATATAAAAATGATAAATTAATTACCAATTAATCAATTTCTGGGACATCTATTATTATACAGATGTAAGAATTTCAAAATCAACAACTACCGTTAAAAAAGATGTTACAAAAGGTAAAATTCGTCAAATAGCATCGTTACCAAAATTAAATCCCTCTATAAATAGTTCGATTAATGTTTTCGAAAAAGAAGAAAAAATGACAAACATATTGGAGGACCAAGCGTCTTTACCATTTATTTTAAACAAGACAACCTCGACGAAAAATAATAAAATTTCGAATGTATCGGACAATAAACGTAAGTCCTATGATTAAACTCGAATTTTGTATAATTTCATCTATCAGAAAAAAGAAAAAATAAAAATAAATAAATAAATAAATAAATGAAAAAATAAATGAACACATCCTACGTTCATGAAATATTACGATTTCTTTTTACATTCAGATAAAACGACATCATTGAAATTAAGTAAAATCGATCAGGACGTGCAGAATATGAAAACTAATTGGGAACAATTTCAAAAATATCAATATCGTAAAAAAAATAAATATATGTCAAATCCACGTATGAGAAAGTTATATGACATTTTGGAAAGCACTGCGTGCAACGTAAATAAAATAAAACAAGACGCTGACTTGACGATGAATCGAGACGTATTAAAAAGTATCAATGAACATTCAAAGGAACCTAAAACAATAGTTCAACGAGACGTCGAACGTATTAAGAACAAGTTATTTTCAAAACGAGATCAATGGACTGATTTAAAATCTACATCCACAAATACTTCCCCAACCAAAGAATTATTAAAGGAAGATATTATAAGGGAAGAAAAAAAAGATATTAATAAAAAACGTTCGTTGTTCACAGAAAAACGATTATGGAATATAAACGATATCTTAAACTTCGAATCGAATTTATTAAATTCATATGAAAATGATTTATTGAAAGAGAAAATATCATCTAAAGCTACAACCGAGATAGAAAAATATTTAGATGATTATACCACGAATATAGATAAACTTGATACGATTAAAGATAAAGATTTAAATATCAAAGTAGATGAATCTGAAAATGATTTCGACGAGAATCCTGAAAAAGATTTCGATTATACCACTTGCATTAATGAAAAAGATATTAATAATTTAGAGAAATATGAAATCGAAATACATAAGAACGATAATGATATAGCAGAAAATATAGGATCGATGAGTGATACGAAAAATGTAGATACAAAATCAATTGAAACTTTTGACGAGAAGAATAATCGAAAATTCTCAGAAGGTAATGCATTCGTCGAAATGGGTTTTAATGGTTTAAATCTATCGAAAGATGTATTGGATCAAATCCTTCAGTCGGAATATTTAAAAAAAGATTTACTATCGTTGTATCCTATATAAGAAAAAATGAAAAGAAAAAAAAAGAAACTAACCGAATGGCACGTTTTTTCTTTTTTATATATATATATATATATAGATAGATAGATATATATATAAAAATTGCTTCTTAAACATTCTTTATGTACAATGTCGACTTATACAGAATATACATTTTTTTCTATATGAAAAATTAAAATCTCATATGTATATATATATATATATATAATATATATATATAATATATATATATAATATATATGTATATATGTATATGTATATATGTATATATATGTATATATATATATATATATATATATATTTATATATATTAAAACATATCACAAAATGTTACCTATTAATTCGTGACGTCATGATGCACAAATTAAAGACGATAATGTGCTATTTTATATTCATACAACACGTTCGTCGAGAGTTTTAACCATTAAATTATGGTCTATGCATCTAAGACAAAAAAAAATGGCACTGTTGCAATTGTCATCACTTTGCACTAAACTGCATCGAACGTATATCTTCTATTACGAGTCTCTTAAAATATATTTCTGATATCTTGATATGTTTTTCAATGGTTTCTATGTAATATAAGTGTATACCATGTTGGATCTATATACTAAGATTCCAAAACTATATTGTTGTGTATTATCTATATACCACAGTCTCGATGTAAATATACACTTTCAAATAAACAAATATGCTATCCTTTTTCTGGAACAATTGATAGTTCGTCCTTTGACAATGAATCATATCACAATACTGGAAGTGCTGAGCTATGACTTTGGTATATTATAGCCCCTGTGAAATTAATTGCTGCAGCTAAAACAAATACTGGCATCCATCGACCATGAGAAGCCGTTACTAATTCAGCCGTTAATGGACCACACAAAATACCAGGAATAGTTGCCTGGAAGAAATTTAATTGACGAATTAGAACTAATATTTACATAGCCTTCTTCAAAAAAAAAAAAAAAAAAAAAAAAAAAAAAAAAAAAACGTACGATCGTATTTGAAACAGCGAAAGTAATTCCTGCGTGATTTGGTGCTATGTCTGCGTGATTACTGAGATGCCCAGAAGAATTGCATGCACAAAGTCCCATTGATATAGAAATAAAACTGTTCGATACAAGTATATATACAATTAGCATATAAAAATATATAATAAACATTGTATATTATTATACACAGAAATATATCAGAATGCTCACATTACTGCGGCAAGTAAATTATCAACTGCACAAAATGCTAATAAAAATGCTCCTGGCCCTATTAATCCTATATTTGTCATCAGTCTTCTTACAGACAAGACGGACCATCTTTTTTGTATAAGATTATCAGCGCTATATCCTGCAACTGGATAAAAATTTTAATATTTAATATATTCTATAAATTTGTTTTGAAAAAAAAATAAATAAAATAAAATAAAACATTTCTGTAAGATACATTACCAATACCAACAAGAGAATTGACGATGTATGGAAGTGCTGTTAAACTAATACTTTCTTTATTAGCAGATATATTTCTCGCCAAGTAAGTGGGTAACCATTGCATAATTATATAATTACTCCAATTCATTGCAAAATGTGCTATATACAAAGCCCATAAAGGCCAATGCGTAATGAATTCAGTCCAACGTAAACTTCTATTTTGTGTTACCTAAAAGGATAGTTAAAAAAATGTTATTTATACATATATATATAAATTGTTGATCTTGTAAAAAGAATTTACCTTTGGTACAAAGAGAGGAATTTCATCCTGAGAATTGGTTTCTTGATATAATACTAGCCACAGCAAAGTCCAAATAATTCCAATACTACCAAATAAATAAAATCCGCTTTGCCAGGACAAATTAGGACATATCTAATAATAAAAATTATAATAATAATAATAACAACAACAACAACAACAACAACAACAACAACAACAACAACAATAATAATAATAATAATAATAATAATAATAATAACAATAATAACAATAATAATAATAATAATAATAATAATAATAATAAAGAAATAACTAATGCATTTTTATAGATAAACGCATGCAACTATAACTAAATTTTAAAAACACTTACAACCGATGCAACAACTTGACCAACAGAACCAGCAGCCACAAGATAACCAAATGCTCTTGATCTTTCTTCTATTGGAACACTGTGCGCAAATAAATGAAATATCACTGGCAAGCCTAAAACATTCACAATTACGTACCTGACATATTGAAATTGTTTGGTTCTATTAAAATCCTTACCTAATCCTTCGCCAAGGCCTAGAATCACTCTGCAGATTATAAGTAACGGAACAGATTGTGCCAAAAGAGGTGTTACAACGGTACTTATAGACCATAATAAAACGGCCAACATTAGTACTGTTTTACAGCCAAAACGACTTGCTATACTTGCACCAATAATCTAATTAATATTATATAATATCAATTAACAACCAAATTATTCATTTAACATAATTTTCATGTCAATTAATTTAAACATATTTTATTCCATACCTGACTAGTAAAATAGCCAAATGCAAATGCGGATAATATCCATCCTTGCCAATGGAGATTCCATTTAAATTCATCTGTCATAAGAACTATGGCTATCGGCATAATAACTCGATCCGCTGCATTTATAAAATTCGCAGCAGAACAAAGTGCTACGATCCGCGATGTACGCGGAAGCATCCTAAATTTCGACATCTCGAAATAAATTTTGTTTTCTTTTTATTTATTAGACCTCAAAAATTTCACATCGCACGACAGCTGCAAATCTAACCTCTATCAATATTTAAAATTTAAATATCTACTACGACATTGTAACAAGTGATACTTTTTGATAACCTATTAAGAGCATTTTAAGAATTTATCATCGAACAATCTTACCGCTTTTAACGATAATGATAAAGTTATTAAATTTATGATAACTTGACCGTAAAAGCACACATACTACTACATATAAATCTTTGACGTTGTTCGACGTGTCAAACATCTAATTTCATTTCGATATTGATAACTCAAGTATCGATATACTCTCGATTTGGATGTATCGATTATCAGACTGGTTACATTTTAAATTCGAAACTTTAACTAATCGATAGATAACGTTCATGTACATATGTATCATCATATTATGTATTACAATGCCAATAATAAATAAATAAATGTTCAATTTATTCCCATTATTACCATCTTATTTATTTTCTTTCATTCATCTTTAATAACACATATCCTTTTTATTTCTATTGTATTAATTCGAATAAACAATCGATATTACCTATCGAGCAATAATTTATCATCGGTTTAACTCGTGAAATACGCATGCGCACATAACACAATATTCCTGTTCGTGTCGGCATGATATATATATATAATATATGAACATACATATATATGCGATTCGGCGAAATTATCGGCAAAAGTGATCGTTCTTGTTTCGTGAAAGTTTATGTCAAGAAGAGATGGGACAACACGTTTCAAGAACAGACTTCGAATGGACTTATACCGAAGAACCACACGCTAGTCGTCGTAAAATAATATTAGGTAATAGAAAAAATATAACTTTTGTTATTGTATATTTTAACGTATACGAAACGTACGTACATGTATAATAAATTTATACACCGATCGTACGTGATGTTCTTATCAATAAATTTATTTCTGTGTATTCTGATTGTGCCAGAACATTTTTTGTAAGACTTATCGATAAGGTCAGCTAATAATCATATCTAGAAAATTTATTATATTGTAGAGAAGAGATATATATCTTATATTTATATATTATGTATCTTATATATATATATATATATATATATATATATATATATGTGTGTATGTATATATGTTAATATATTACACAATTTGTTACCTAAAATCATGATTTTTAATGTATATAATATATTATGATGTGTATATTTGTATACGCATAATTTATGTTTTAATTCAACTATATTTATTTGAAATAATTAACATAAGAAATAGTTTGTATTATAATTTGATAATTTTATAATTAATCATACAAATATACATTTGTCATTATTAAGAATTAATTTATTGCCTTTATTGCAGAAAAATATCCACAAATAAAGAAATTATTTGGCTACGATCCTCAATTTAAATGGATAGTAACTGGAATGGTTTTAGTACAATTTTTATCCTTATTTATTGCTAAACATTTAAGTTATCCACAACTTTTTTTAATGGCATATTGTTTTGGAGGTATTATTAATCATTCGCTTATGCTTGGTAAGTAAATAAATAAATAACAAACAATAAATAAATATAAGCAATTTGTTTTCTATAAAATCTAATATACACTCCTCACATAATTTAGCAATTCATGAAATATCACACAATCTTGCCTTTGGGCATGCAAGACCTATGGCTAATAGATTGTTTGGAATGTTTGCTAATTTGCCAATAGGAATACCAGTATCTATCAGTTTTAGAAAATATCATTTGGAACATCATCGTGTGAGTATATTATATTAATAATCATTTGATAAATTTTTGTTAATAAAAATCTTGAAATAACATGACATTTTTATATACAGTATCAGGGAGATGAAAAACTTGATACAGATTTACCAACTTTATTGGAAGCAAAATTATTTTGCACAACATTTGGCAAATTTTGTTGGATATGTTTGCAACCATTTTTTTATGCCTTTCGTCCTTTAATAACTTATCCGAAAGCGCCATTAATGCTTGAGTATGTCAATTTAGGTATACAATTAATATTTGATGCAATTTTGTGGTATTTCTTTGGTAAGAACCTAGTAAATCTTTTATACTTTCAGTAGATATAAAAAGGAATATTTTTATATTATTGTAATATGTATATTTGTGTATATGTCAGGTGGTAAAATATTGATATATTTAATTGGTGGATCACTTATGGCGATGGGATTGCATCCTGTAGCTGGTCACTTTATATCAGAACATTATATGTATAGAAAGGGATTTGAGACTTACAGCTATTATGGACCTTTGAATTTTATAACATTCAATGTTGGGTATCACAATGAGCATCATGATTTTCCTGCTGTTCCTGGTTCACGATTACCTGAAGTATAATCTGTTATTTTACATGGAAAAAGAAAAATATATATATATATATTTATTTTTATGATTATAGAAATATACGTTTAAAGTACATAAAATATATTTGTTTTCAGGTAAAACGAATTGCATCTGAATTTTATGATGATCTACCTAAACATAATTCTTGGACATCAGTATTATATGATTTTGTAATGGATCCTGAAATTGGTCCATATGCAAGAATGAAACGAAAACATAAAGGCTTAAACTCATAAAAAAAATATTGAACTTTTGCCAATAATTAGTATTTATAAATACTAAATATACAGATTGTATTATTATTACACTTATAACAATGTAAGTATAATCATTATATAATATTAAATTCACCAAATTAAATTTAATGATCTTTAAGTTGCAGAAATCATAAGTATTAATTTTTAACAATTTAGATTAATTTTAATTGATTTAATAATATGAACTAACATTATAACGAAAAATCTTATTTAATCAAAATGATCAAGATTTAGTAGAAATAGATATACAATCAGTGTTCATGAATTTAATATTATATGTAACAATGTGAAAGAAATAATTTAGCTACAATAATTATATTATATTTTCAAATTTTAAAAATGTAAATAAGATACTATATATAAGATAAGATATATAAAGATTAATATTTATCTAAAGAAAATGATACATTATTATAAATCATAAGATGAGATGATTTCTGATATATGATAACATGAACATATTACATAGATAAATTATGAATATTTCAGTAATATCATTGATATAGCTGAAAACAATTCATTACTTCATACATACCACAGTATTCCTATTTCATTTCAAGAAAAACAAAATATATACGTTATTATATAAATATATTTATTTATTTAAGATCAAAAAAGAATTTGATATTACATAGAATATTACAAGTACCAATTATAATAAATTCTATTTTATATAACGTAACGTTTCAACACAAGTATAACAAAATAATATTTTAAATAAGATTTTAAGTAAAATTTTATAAAAGAAAAAGGAAACGAAGAAAATAATTCAAGTTAATATATTAAGTTACATATAATGGCGCTCTTTATATTTTTTGACAAAAAGAAAGAAACCTCCTACTATTATTGATCTTTATATAAACGCTTGAACAATATATGTATGTATGTGTATGTATGTGTGTATGGCGTGCGCACGCATGTGTTTTGTTTCTATGAAATATTGTAGATAATTACTTCTTTGTGTGCGTAAACTCAAAGCTCAAATTTTCTGACTTATTCCAAATATTTGCTGTGCTCTCACACGTAGAGAAACCACATAATTCATTCAAGTATTTTGATGAACTATCGACAGACTATTTTATGATAAAAATAAGAAAATACGTCTTCAGCCATTCATTAATTTTTGATATATTGTTTAAAATTTATAAAAAATGTCTAGTTCCTTTTATATCTTTTTATATACGTACTAAAAAGTAAAATTTCTATAAGAAACATTTAGCAAATAACAAACAACTAGACACGTAATTTAAAAATCGTAGATTCTCAAGTCTAGATGGATTACATTTTCTTTCTTTCTTTCTTTTTTCTTTTTTTTTTTTTTGCTATCAAAAAACACAATCAAGTAAATTATTCTATTTTACATATATACATTGTATATTATTTTCAAAAAAATTAAAACTAAAGAATTCAGTTTTATATACTATCTGTGATGTAAAACTTTCAGCGCTATTTGTTATTCTTTTTTTTCTTATACTATTGTAATAATGGATAATTATAATACATATATATATATATATATATATATATATATATATATATATATATATAATTAAACATTATATAAATCATGTATATTCTATATTCGATGCTAATTTATATATAATAATAAAAAAAGAAAGAATATATTTAAAATAATAAGCTACAATTTAAACATTTTAGTCCCTAATGTCTCACATAGATTTCTTTCTTTCCTTCCTTTTGATTGCATTTTTATTATCATTCAGGTGTGATTATTCTTATTCTCATTCGATAATTTGACCACTTAACGATAGTTATATACCGATGAGATATGATGACAAATACAAAATGATTTTTTTATTTTTGTCCTTTAGTCCGTTACTGTTTTCGTTATTTGTATTTTTTTTTTTCTTATATCGGTTTTATTCTCATTATTATTGATTTTACGAAACACTGTTAATTAAGTATGGAATTCTATTATGAAATCGATAATGAAGAAAACAAAAAATGATATATATATATATATAAAATATATTAACAAATTTCGTTGAAAAGGATATGATGAAATAATCATTGATAAACGATAAATATTATAAAAATTAAATTCGCATTACATACCATACGATTTTTGTTATAATTTATTGTATAATTTATTAAACGAAATTCCATAAATAAACGAGAAAAGTATTGAAAATGTGAAGAAACTAAACAACACTTTCAGGAGATCCATCACGGCTGCCTTCTGCTACGTAAATGAAGACAGGATCAAGGTAGCTCTACTCTGATTGGTTGTTCGTCTTTCAATATAACCACGTGACTCTTTCATTGATTTAGATAGGATATTTAAAATGAATAAAAACTAATGTTTATACATTACACGTCATATATTTACGTAAGATATAGTATAAATTATAAAAGTTTGGCCATATGAAAAGAATGAAATCTACGATATAGATGGAGTATAATAAATTAACATTTAAATAATAATTTATTTATTTAAACATCTTATAGCTCGTAATAGGAATAAGATATAAAATATGTTTAATTTAATATTTTAATACGTGTAAATTTTCATTTAGGACGCGTGATCCTAATATCAATAAAAACAAACTTTTTGCAGACTTTGATAATTATCGATTTAGTTCTCTTTTGTATTTCGATAAGTACATTTCGAAAATCATTCTTTCCTTATGGCCATGCTTTAATAATTTATAATTTTGATAATTTTTTAATAATTTCAATAATCTTTAATATACATCGAAATACAATATATTAATATTTAAACAATTGTACAATCGCTTTAAACATTACATAGCACGGAAGACATTTTAAATATAAAATAATTTTAATTTAATATTACAATACTGTTAAATTTTGAACTTGGAATCGTTGTCCTCGCGTAAAGTCAACAGAAACGAACATTCGACTTACTTTATCTATTATCGGAATAGTTTTCTTTTACATTTCGACGAGTAAATATCGTAGCTCTCTCCTTCCGAAACAAAAGTAGACGTAATCGTGAAATAGTGTTAGTGTCGGTTTTAATATGGAACTCATCTATAATTTCTTATTTTCATCAAAATTCTTTATTATCTTTATAAACGCATTGCCATATAATAGTTTAAACAATTATTTTATATTAATTATTCTAGTTTCTTTCGAGTGGGACTTTGGATGGGTCTCCTTTTTTTGGTAAGAACAATCTAACTGTATTTGTTTTGGATTTTATCAAATAAACGATCTTCAATTAATAATTATTTTATTATGTATTACATAAATAGTGAATTTTTTACGTAATATCATAGATATAATTAAAGTGATACATATACAACAAATGATTGATAAAAATAATCATTAATATCTGATACAATAATTATACTTTGAAACAATAAATATATTTTTAGATATATTTCAATTAATATCAATTTTTCATTCCAATCCAAAAGATATAAATAATATAAATTAAACATTGTATATATAAATTGTACATTGATAAATGAAAAGTAATATTAAATGGATATTTAATATAAAATTTTTAAAAAGAAACAAAAGTTTATGCTAATAATTTTAATATATCATATTAAATGCTTCTTTTTCCTCCCTTACGCTTTTATATTTTATCAAAATGAAAACTATTTTCACTTTATTGCATTAAATTATTAAACATTTTATAGGCATGTGACTAGTAGTAAAATAGTACTGTATTAATTTTAAATACAGATATACATATAGATATTGAAATATTAATGTAAAAATAGAAGGATGACGATCTATAGTACTTATAATTCTCTTAGTACTCATGGTAATAATTGAATTAGATTTAAATATTTCGAAATAAATCTTTACTGCTTTTAAAAGCTTACTTTACCTCGAACTTTAAAGAAACCTAAAGCATTTCTATTATGTACTAATGCACCAATGCCACAATAATTCTCTACAATTATAGATCCAGTAACCATATTGCATTCTTCTGGTAACAAACTTAGAACTGCTGCATGCATAGCTTCTACATCGAATTTTGCCTTGTCCATTTCAGAACCTATTATATTATTATAAATTATTTTTTTATATGACATTATCCATAAGGTAAAAGATTTATATATACCTCTATGCCAAAATAATGGATGACTGGCATATGTAAGCCATGGTATATTTTTTGCAAATGGATTCCATTTTTTACTCAGAGATAATGGATGTCCTTTATTCCACATAAGCCGTATTCCTAACATATGTCGCTTTCTGAAAAATCAAGATTATTTAATGATTTAATTTCAAAATTTACAAATATTCTTTTAAATCCAAATATCTAAATCGCATATCTATAAATTTGTAAAATTACGTTTAGTGTTGAACAAACGATTTTAAAACTATAATCAAAAAGTATAAGCAATTACAAAAATCACAATAACACAAACACACAAAACATAATGTAAAAATAGCACAACTTACATTTACATTTGTTGGCACAAATGACAACTCTTCAAAAAAACACAGAGCAAAATTTCAGATTAGATAAATATAATAATATGATAGCTACATAAAAAGATTGAATGTATCATAAATATAATAAAAATGTTTATAATTGATATATACATATATTATTAAAAAAGCCATAATGCAAAAAAAAAATGAAAAACGAACAGTTACATTTAAAGCAGGTATGAAATTCCATTCACTCTATTAATATACCTAGGCTCAAATTGTGTAAGATTGGAACATGTAGTGAGTGATGACCATTCTTGACGTACGGCACAATTAATTACGTATGACATAACTTCTGCCAAACCATTTAATCGTCTATAAAAAGTTTATTTTACTTATATCATAAAACAAAGAATATTAATTTTAATTATAGTAGCCCCTTAACATTTGAATTAATAATATTCATTTCATTGAACTTACGGTGTAAGGGATGATGAAGGATAAATCAGTTCACCTATAACTACTGTGTCCAGATTTATTAAGGGTACTTGACTGTACTCTAATATTTTTAATGAAATAAAATCATATTTCATAGAATAAAGATATTTAGTTGTAAGTAATACAAGTCTTTCTTTTTCTGTGTCCCATATACTTATTCTGTAAGTAAATACTTTTTTCATAGAAATATTTAGCAAAATTATATAATATCAATCATATCAATTTTAATGAAACTTATCTATATATTTATATAGATACTTATATTGTTAATATGTTAAATATATTATTTACAGGTATGCATTATAATAAATAATCATACATAGCAATACTTACTCTGTTAAAAGCCAACTTCCAATAATATCATCACTACTGATCTCCTTTAAAAACTTATGACAATCTTTTATTGCACGTTCTACAACTTCTTTTCTGTCAGTAAAGAAAGTATGCACGTCCACATTTTTAAATGGAACATATGAAATATCTTTAGGAAATGAAGTTTGTTCTGCAGTTTTAGAGCTATCTTCTGTATCTATCTTTGTAGCAGAAGAGCCTGAAGATAAAACAATGTTTCTTATTAATAATGTAAATATGTCTCTAAATGTTTAACGCAATACTTGAAATTAAAGATACAGGTTATATCATAATGTAAACAATATAAAGTTGTTAAAAAGAGTAATATTTAGAATATCTTTGGGTATAAATATTTCGACAAATATACAGTATTGACACAAATTTTCATTATTAAGTAGATTAGATAACATGATTTTCATTATTAAGTAGACAAAAACGTGTCATTATATATGAGAATTCTTGAGTTTAGACATATATTTTATTTAATATTTAATATGTATTCTATTAAAGTATTAATAATATTATTGACAAATTATTTATAGTCTTACCTTCGCTTCCTTCTGGATCTTTTGCAATTTCTAATGTAGCTGTTTTAAAATTTACCGCGGGTTCATCATCCAAAGATACTTTATCCATTTCGTTGAATGTTATATATATATATATATCTTAAAATATCGTAATACGCTATACAACTGGATGTTTTCAATAAAGATTTATTTAATCTAATGTTAATATGAGAATTAAATTAATAACATTAATATATTTTTATTAGATACACAAACATTTTAACAAACCACAACACTCGCCATCTTTTATCGTTCTAGGTGGCGTATGATGACGTATTAATAAAAAAGATACCACGAATGCGGCAAAATAATTTTATATCCATAATTTATTATCTTCTATATGTATTTTTTTTCTGTAAATATATATATATATATATATATATATATATATATATATATATATCTGCAATTTTATTAAATGATATTTCAAATAAAAACAAATTGAAATTTGACATAAATATATAACTACCACGTAATTAAACATAAATTATGACAAAAGATTTATATATATATATATATATATATATATGTATAGCATTAAATATAGTTGTGCATATACACATGCTACTTTTAGATCACACCATAAATCTGTAACCAAAAATTTTTACTATTTTACACTGTACAACATAATAAATTTATAAAAAGTATTCGAACTTATTTAGTTATAATGTTATTTGTACATATATGATTATTTTACATATAAGTATTGTTATAACAAAAATGTAAATATATTAGGATCACAATACTTAAATTTCTTTAAAAATCACCTACTTTTATACATACTCCAGTTTTACAATCTCTTTACATACTTATATCGCGATTTAAATACTTCATAATTTTATAGATAAATATAGCATATACAAAATTATTACATATATTCTGAAAGGGGAATATTTTTTTTTTTATATATATATACACGTGTGTAATATATATACCTCTTCTTTTTACAGTTCTTTTCTTCTTTCTTTTTTTTTTTCATATCAGTTTGTATAAAAATTATATGTACTATATGTGCGAGTTAATAGAATGTATTAAATTATTTAATAATTAAGTGCAGAACTATATACTACCAAAAATAAAATTATTTAGTATTCTTTATAACACAGCAGCATATTGTGCCTTGCATCAGTCTTATTACCAATTATTTTAAGCGTAATAAGGCATTGCTGATGTGCACTGTAAGAAAAGATCTTTTGACTAGTTTATCAAGAAAAGTAAATCATTCTCAAGTTAAATCCAAAACATTATTATATGACTACTTGTAGGATTGAACATCATCAAGCATATTGTCAGAAGATGAAAGTGTTAAACAGCGCTCCTCATGCATTCCCTTAGCATAATTGATTTGTCGTGAAACCTAAAAGAAAAAAAAAAAAAGAAAAAAAAAAGAAAGAAAATAAAAAAAATAACATGTTTATAATCATTGTAACTTTTAAAAGATTATGTACTTACATGTTTAGCAACTTCCTCATTATCGCAACGAACTTTTGGTCTTCTTAACAGCTCAGAACCATCAACAGTTAATGATCCTGAATCTGTTCTAGATATTAATTCTATGTAATATAACGTTGTGCCATTACTTTCATTTTTATGCATTGGTTGACAATAAAAAAGATCTGCTAAATTAACTTCAGTCACGACAGCTTTTGTTCCTCCAGAAATAACACGCACCCTTTCATTTGACACAAGTACTTTTAAACTTTCAGTACCGCTGCGTAAACATTCATACGCCAAAAGTAATTCTGAATAATCACGATTGTTAATACTATAAAGAAATTCTTGTCCCTCGGCCTGTTGTCGATTATAAGGTGGTAATAAAACAGCTGCACCACTAGCAATACGTGGAGGTCTATCACGTTTTGGTATTGCACGATGAGCACTAAAAAATTATATTTTTATAAAATTTCTGAAAACATATGAATAATATATTATATAATTTTTTTGTTACTTCTCTATACCTTCTACTTGTCTCTCGTACTGCAGTGGCAGTTTCTGTAGCAAGATCTAATACACCCACGACTGGTTTTGTAATAGTTCCTACTACTCCTTTACCAAAGCCAGCAAAGAAACCCTGAAATTGTATACACGCGCGATTATTTTTATTTTTCATGAAAACAATATTTTTGACGAATTCGAGATTTCAATTCATATTTTTTTAAATCTATACAAAATCTATATTACATACTGGAAAGCCTTCGTTAGTAGCTCCATCATAGGTCTGTTTAAAAATACTTGTAACACCACCTAATAAACCAAAGCCAAGTCCTTTCAGACCAGCAACTAAATGATCACTACTGCCTGCAGTATTTGCTCGAATTCTTTGCCTGGCTTCTTCGTGTCTTTCATCCATAATTACACGTCCCAAGCCGTCTGATAAAGATTCTGTTACTTTAGCTGCTGAGTTTGATATACCATGTGTGACATTTTTCACTAAAGTTTTTACACTGCCTTCATATATTAAACCAGAAACCCCTTCTGTGACATCGTTCATAAATCCAAGAGGATTACCCAAAAAGTCTACAGATCCTAATATAACAGCTGCTTGCCATTTTAATTCCTGTAAACAATTTGAAATTAATATAATATATTATTGGAAAGTACATATATTTATAAAGTACATAAAAAAATTAAATACTGTACATCTTTGTAATGTTTTATAATCGAATGCAATAAAAATTGGATATTTTCAAAAGGATGTCTTTTAACAAATGGTTCTAATTCAATCGTGGCATCTTCAAATTTGATCAAAGTTAAACCCAATTTTCTTTTTATTGCTTGAAGATGCGATGGTAATTTCGTAGTGGTCAGCACACTAAGCTTTACCTAAAATATTCAATTAGTAGCTTATGTCTTATATTCTTTATATATTCCTCACAACATATAAAACTTTACAAGTGAAAGAACTAAATTTTTTTTTTTTTTTTTTTTTTTGTAAATACCTGATTAGGGATTAGTTTTAATGCACCAAAATAATATCGTTTAGCATGAGAAGCAGATACTTCAGAAATAAATCTTTGTGCTTTAAAATCATTTTCATCGAGAGGTACTTCCATCTCTGATCTACCAGCTCCTACAAAAGCTGCTAACTTCAAAATTAATTTTTCTTCAAGATGTATACACAATGGTTTAATGGTAACTATCAAATGTTTGTAAATTTCGGCATTTTGATTTTTAGATTTTAATTTTTCTACAGCCACTTGTATTGCAGGTCGGTGATTATTTTCTGTGCGCGGAGAACGAGTAACATACAAAACAGATGTACATTGTGCTTCAACAAGTTGATTATCAATTTGCACATCTTCAACGCTTAAATCTAATATTGTATTAACGTTTGTTTGCGTGAGTTCCAAATTTATACCAGCGAATCGTGCAAACAATAATTCCTCAGGTGGTCTTTGTGATACAATTGATAATCCCAAACCTGTTGGTAAATTGACATTTAATCGCAATTCATGAAAATCGGGATTTTCAGTATCAACGCGAACATGCGTAGGACGTTGAGTAACAGCAATATGCGACCAATCACGTTCTTCGAGTAAAGCAAATGTCTTTTTCTACAAGATAAATTATTAAATAATTAAAGAAGATATAAAATGTTAAATTAAAAATATAAATTAATCAAAAGAGAAAGAGAGAGAGAGAGAGAGAAAGAGATTTCTTTATAACTTACCCTTTCTTTAATGTCTAATATTTGTAAAACGCGTGTTGGACCATCAGTAATTACTTTCACTGATAAGAAGCCAGAACCTGGTCGTAATTTTTGTTTTCTAACTCGCTGTTCGACAGGTGGTGGATTCGTATGAGTTTGTGGACCTAGTACGGCCTCGCTCCCTAATAACATATATTTAATAATTTACAGACAAATACATAGGATCGTATATACGTTTCAATTAATTTAATCTATTTAGCAAGAAATAATTTTATTATTAGTTATATGCGATAAAAAAAAAACTGTTACGCAATGAAATGAAAAAACAAGCCATGTTATTAGCTCATTATATATTGCATTAGTATATATAATACTTATATATAAATTTTTAGTGTACTTTATATTAATACGTACACATGTGCCAACGGGCAACACTGCCGCCTGTAACATTCATTAATTATTTAAGCCCTTTAATTAATGATTTATAAATTAATTATTTATTATAGGACTTATATTTTCTAAGCTGCATAGTTAAAAGTTGGCACATATATATCATTATTTATTTGCAACGAAATAACAAACGGCAAACGTATAAAGAAACATAATAAGAATGATAATAAACGAACTATTGTTAAAAATGAAATTCTGAACGGAAAAATTTTGCAACTTAAATATATTTATAAGATTTGAAAATGTTAGAAATTTAATTTTTTTCTATTTTAAATCATACGAACACATACAAACCTATAATATGTTTTATAAAATCTGTAAAACGTAATTTTTAAAATCCAACCTTCGTGTAATCCCATAAATCCATCTTTTGATTGGACACACATATTCCTGTGTGCACAACACAATCGTCCATCATCCGTAAATCGCCATGTTTGTGTAGATCTTCGTCTTGGATCTGGTTTTCTTAATGCTAGAGCACAATAAGTAAATGGTTGTGGTGCTGTGCCTGCTATATCCAATACTAATACTGTATCCGGTGTTTTTGAATGTTTATCCCTTGGAGGACTAGAACCTGTTTAAATAAATTAATGTGTTAAGAACAGAGTCATTTATATTATATAATAATTACTAATTAATTTTATTATTATATTATACCTTCATGTTGTAATTGTCCATCGCTACTCATTCTCCAAAGTTGAGATCTAGCACCGTATTGTTTTCTACGAAGAACAACCCAACCTCCAGGACCAGCTTCCAACACCAATCTTTGTGTTTCTACATCTAATGGATCTGAACCATTATCTTCTGATCCAAGATCGCTATCATTTTTAAAAGTTCCTATTTAAAAACAAATTATATTTATACTTTGATGTTTTATATTATTAGTAAATATCACATAATAAATATCATATAATAAAACAATTATTACATAATATGCTTACCAGTGAATGCAATATAAATGAAATTTTCATATGTTAAACTTCGTCCATCTCCGAGTATATTTAGATCATATGAACCTGTAACGCTACCTGGGGCTGTTAGTACTAAACCAGTTGGTTGGATTGGTTCATCCAATGCATATGGTACAGACGAATGAGGTCTTACACTCCATTCTAAACTACCAGGTACAGACATCTATGAAAATAACAAATAATATGTTATGTCAGTTATTTTGTTAATACTACGAATAGTCGTAACAAATCGTTTACCTGATTTACGATCAATGGAACTTCAGAGAAATTGTCAACTCTTATAGGAGGTGGCATTGTGTCTGCATCCGTAAAGACAATAAAATATGTACTTTCTTGCAGTACAACGTCAACTCGTAAAAAATTCATTTTTCCTATTGCATCTCTAATGTTGATTGTTAAAGAATAATTATCATCTAATTTAATACCACCTGACCACATACAATTTGGTAAATTCTTAATTCGAACACATAGTAATAAATCTTTATCGAGTCTTGGCCAATGAAATGGCATATGACAATCAGGCATTGATGTTATATATGTTGCTTGAGCATCTGGATGACTCTAAAAAAAAAAAAAAAAAAAAAAAAAAAAGCAAAATAAAAGAAAGAAAAATTTCGATCTTTAAATTTTAGAAGAAAGATAAAATTAATGACAGATAAAATTAATTTGAATAGCACTTACAACTGTAGTAGTGAAACATCTCTGTGCTAATTCCAAAGTATAAGAAGATCTATTATGCAATTGATACCGTGGTGACAATGTAACAACTGTTGTAGCTCTATACCGTCCTCTAGCTGTACGCGTTGCTACACTAATAAGATATACGATGTCAGGTCTATTCTCACGTAATGTCACTCTAAGCCGATGTACCTATAGAAGATATATTTTAAGTTCATCAAGAACCAATATTGAAAATTAAAAAAAAATAAAAAACCTAAAAGATAATATTTCCATTTCATTTTAAATCACAACCAACCTGTATTCCAGGTTGTAAGTGAAAGTGTTGAGACCATTGTGGTACACCATTTGAATGAACTCCAGCACCTACTCTTACTGATAAAGTTCTGCTAGCTTCTTCATCACTAAAGGAAAACAATAATGGTGCAACCATTCTTGCTTTCTCATGTTCCTCAAACTGACCAGCTGCTTCAAATCCAACACCTTCTTGCTTGAAGACAAGTGGCAAGCCCGTTTTATTAATAATCCAATATGGTGAAGTAATGTTAATTTGCACTGCAGAACCCTTCTCAACAATAATAGATGCATACAAAAATAATATTCTACTATTAGTATCCGTCAATTTAAGACGTGCTGTAAATGAACCACTGTTTTGTGGCAAAAATATCTGCAAATATTCATCATGTTTATAACATAATATAGAAGCTGAACAATGTCAAACAATTAAAATAATTTACATACTGTTCCTGTACCAGGATAACCTTCTAAATGTATTATTATTTCTAATTGCTCATCAATATTTGGACAGTGTAAATCAGCATTGCCACCAGGTCGGATTCTACCACTTTCTATACCTGCTTCATATAACAACTCATATGGTAGTAAATTGGTCAATGTGATCGGTGCCATTATTATTATTGTATGTGCTGGCAATGTTTGACCAGTATCAATGGGATAATTATCACGTTTTACAGCTATACACATTCTATAAGAAAAAAAAAAAAAAAAAAATAATAGTATGATAATAATGCTATTATCAAACATATTGCTATCTTGCTTAAACTCACCTAAATATATTAGATTGATTACTTTTGCAGGTAATATGACTTTCAGTAACTTCTGACGGTTTTTTAATAATAGTCCAATCAATTGGTTCAATACAATATTGAAATAAATTGTTTGGAAATGCTGGTCTAAAACTCATCTGCATGCCAATGTGCCCTAAAGGTACTGAAATTACAGACTGGGCAGGTACTTGGATAATTTTACCACTGATCGATGAATTTAGTGGCAAATCTACATATAACATATAATTATGTAAATAATAATATATTAAATATTAATATTATAGATAATAATCAGAACTAACATCCAAATGGATTTAAGGACTTCTCCATCTTAATTTCAACCGAATATGCCAATTTGTTATTTATTTGCAAAGCTGATCTAACTGTGATCAATTTCCTAGCAGAACCCTCTAATTCAACATCAAAAACTATTCTGGTTTTTGAAGATATCATCTGAAATTTAAATATATGAATATTTCTACCTTTTTATTATATACAAATTGTCTTAATGATAGAATTATTATTTACCTGATTCTTTAGGACATCAACGGTTGCGTGTCGAAAATATATACCAACGCGATCAACAGTTACCGGATCTACTGCTGTCCAACCATCGACGATTACTGCTACTTGATGTCTTCTTTCGATATGCGTAGCATAATGACGCAATTTTCCTCTTCCTTCAAAAGTAAATGGTATTGTATTTCCCGGTGTTACTTCCATCCACGTTTCATCTTTTTGTAGAATACTCTTTGACTTAAAGTTTTTGCCAATGTCCTTTATATTATCCGCTGTGGCAATGAAAGTTTTAAACCATAATTTGGATCCGGTTTCATTTTTTAAAGCAAACGGAATAAAGGGTGACCGACGGCGATATCCTTGTCCACTTACTGTTGATTTATTTACACCATGTTCTCTACTAGATAAATAATAATCTTGTGTCCAATTGTGCTTAACTAACTGAACAAGTTCTACCAACGTAGATGTTACATTGACATTTACAGAGTCTTGGGAACGAATAAATACTTCCAGTCTTTTTGGATCAAGGGAATTAGTAAGCATTTGTTCCCATTGAAGATTGGCACTCCATGGCTCAATAAATGGTTCCCAACCACAAAGTACTCTATTGTAATAATCAATGGCAAATGTTGCCGATATTGAGCCTTGTCCTTGTAATATCAATGCACTTGTTTGTCTCCATGATAAATCAATAAGTGTTAACTCCATAAGTGGAACATCTGCATCTCTACAATCATCTATTACACATATTCTGGCACATGTTGTTTGTACTTCTATGACAGTAAACATAGATTCATTTTTCGAAGTAACATCAGAATTTGGTATTGCATTTTGCGTTAACCACAATGCCGCTTCATCCAATTGGCCGTTGCATCGTTCTAATGCATCTTTACAATCTGTTTCCGTAAACCCAAGAGCATTTAATTTTGATATTTGATTTTCCATATTATTTAATAATTCATGTGATCTCTGTTTAGCCCATAATGTCTGTTTTGGTAATGAATTTAACATTCTAGAAAACATAGTTACATCATGATAGCTTAATCTGACACATAAGGGTTGAAGTTGAATTTCTAGACATTTTTGCTGTGTTAATTCTATACTAGCACCAACAGGATCAATAATAGATAAAGCAGTTTCTTCTTCCAATCCCAAAATACAAGAGAATAATTCACAATGTGACAAGTTACATGATAATGGCTTTTCATCTTCTTGTGGTACAGTCCTATATGCTATAACAGCTGTACACTTTAATATTACAGCATTAGTGTCATATACTGATGTATCCTCAACAAAAACTAATTCAGAGTCTGTTATATTCACTTTTATCTCTACTGGTAATATATTTAACGAAAGATTACTATTGTCTTGACAGACAGTTACTTGAGTCATTCCTGGAATTGGGTCGGGTTCGGGTGAATTCAACATTACAAAATCTCTTACAGCTTCCCACCAATCAAGAATTGCTGTAAGTCTCATGCTATGTAAAAGAACTGTAGTTGTAGCACTATTATTACGCCTTCTATGATGTACTTCGGCTTGTACACGGTCCTGAATATTAGTAGAATCTTTTAATGGTTGCAAAATACTTGTAAAAACATTTGAACGTTTATTAGCAGGTTCATCCTGAAATCGCATATCAGTAATCAATATTTCTCGAGAGACTAAATCAATATCCTGTGATCCATCACTTAAAGAATCCAAAGTTAGCATTGATTTTATAAAATTGATACATGCTAAAGCTGCAATACCATGATTGGGATGTAACTTTACTGTTACATTTACAAGTTCAAGAGTTATACACGATTTTGTCCAAACTTTCTCTTGATTATTTGTGGTAGGCATAGAATAATCTACCTTATCATCTAAATCTTGCATGTATAAACGTAGATCATCTAAATTTTCTCCAATATTATAAGACAGTAAACCACGGATTAGCATATATTGAGCAGGATCCAAAGCACAGTCCATTGTTGAAAGTACACCATGTATACTTAAATCTGGAATTTCTCTACTTATATGAACATCCAAATTTCGTTCAATATGTAGATTTAAATGACACATTTCAGTGAGCAAAGATAATCCAATCTTTTTGATAAAAAATCCTCCAACCATTAGTGCACCTAAACTTTCTTGATCATCATATTTAGCTGTTATTCTTTCTGCTGCATAAACATCCATATTAACAAGTTCTAAAAGTGTAACATCTAAGAGACATTCTTCAACGACTGAAGAACTTTCAAAACTGTTTTGAACTGTTAATTCTCCAAGATCTAATAAGATTAATTCTTTAGACGTCGAGCTAACTGGAAGCAATATTACTGGAGCTCCAGCATGTAATTCTAATGACAAACGCATGCTTCTAGTTTTAGTATCTATTGTGACTCCAGTGTCGGCTCGTAAATTTGCCATAATAGTCCAAAGTTGTGAAAAATGACCAAAAAAGGCTTGAAGTTCCGCTACAAATCTTTGCGTGTGCACGTAATGAACGGCAGACATTTCCAATTTTAATCGAGCGTCATACGATCTTTCTTTGGAATCAATGTAACTTGTGTATTGAACATTCAATGCTTTTCTACCAGATGAAAGAAATCTCTCTCTGTAATATCTGCCATGTGGCGTCAGATCGAGCAACGACATCGAACCTAAGGATCCAGATATTTTTGTTTTACCATCTGCTTTTAAAATAAGCATACTGGCATTTGATACATTTGCTTTAGCAATTTCACGATCTGATTGTATCAATACCAAAGTAAGAGATCTCACTTCTATTTCAAACTCCGATTTCGAAGGAATATCGAAAATATCATTTGTTTCCTCTAGTTCTGTAGGTACTTGATGTGCATAAATTTTAGGATTTGTCTCTGATGGTCCTGCTATTCCAAAAAAGTCAAATACGACCATCCATGACTCCACACTTATTACTAAGTCTAAACAATTAAAGTCTACAGTAACCATTTTTTGGAAATAATGTGTTCCTTCATAATCACTGTCTGGTTCTATCATTATGATATTTATTAGAACTAAATTTTCTTCACTTGTAATTAGTCCAGGCGATGGTGGTGGTGTATTCGGAGTGCCGATTAAAGATGGCGGAGTTCTACGCCAATGTGCAGGAATCGTCCCAAATAAAGTATCTGCTTCTAATCTATCTGGTAAACTTCCTCTTCCATAATCGCTTCTAAATTGTTGGACAATAGCTAGATCAGGGCAAGATTTAGATACACCAGTAGGTAACTTAGCTCGAGCTGGAGCTGATGATTGCATCATATATCGATATCGCGATCCAATAGGACAAAGAAGATCTTCCATGAGAAGAGAACGTAAAGAAACTTGCATAGTTGATTCGTTTCTCTGTAATTTTTCATATTTTGCAACAAAATCTCGCATTGACAATTCTACTAATGGTTGTTCAGAATGAGCTTGTTTTAATTCAATACTTAAGCTAGGTAGCTCGAACAATACTTTTATAAATAAATCCAACTTTTCAGAATACATTGATGTTTTTTGTAAATTATGTGATGTTTGTATCACCGGTGTACTAGTAGGCATTGACATTAATCTATTCATGGTATCTAATAATTGTTCATATTGTCCGCGTGATAATGAAACTTTTAAAGGTGTCAAGACAACCCCATGAACTTGAACTATCGGATTATTTACAAATTCTGCGTCTAATAAATAATTAGAACTCTGTGTCAATGTGTTTTCCTTTTCAACTATAATCTTCAACAATGTGTCATGTAATATTGGCTTGCCATACTCTTTACAAGAATACATTTCCTCAGCCCTCAAAGGCAAATTATTATGAACTTGATTAATATTCGCAGTAGTTTCAAGAGAATATAAATTCATATCTCGAACTTCCAAAGTTATTCTATGTTTCATCATAGAACTAGGCTGAGGTTCATGTTGAAGTGACATTGTACCTAAGTGTGCAACAAACACTTGTGTACTATGCGACGACCGTGGAATTACAAGCACTGGACTGTCCAATACTATATCCAGTTTTAAAGACAAAGTGCCAGAATTTTCTAAAGACATTGAAAGACTAGGTAAACGTTTGCGTTGTGGGATCGACCAATCTTCTGCATTTACTAAACCAAACGCCATATCTGTTGCTGCTGCACTAATTTGTCTAGCTAGATTACTCAAGTATTGTTTAAATTCATCGGCGCATGAACGTAATTCCGATAATAAATGTGGCGCGTGTGTGTACCACACACTTCCAACACGTATTGTTAGATCAACTGCAGTCTCTACGAGCTCTTGTTGATGATATATAGTATTACGTTTAGCTGAAAATCGAAATGCTTCCAATTGATCCGATATATTTGCAAAATATTCGGCCAATTGCTGTGGCGATTCGGCCAAGGGATCTCTACCAACACTTAAAATTCTCTGATGAACTTTACCAATCGTAGTTTGATCCAATACTTGTAATCCTCCGAGAGATCCCGAAATAGATGTTTCTGTTGCCAAAGTAGCTTGTATTCGTGCATCCGACATCGTTGCGGTTGCAACTTTTTGACCAATTAAATGATTATCTTGCATAACAGCTCGAAGAAGTAATACGTTCAATCTATGAAAATCAAAAGTAATTTCTGTTCTTGTTGCTACTTTTGATCCTGTATCTTGATATGATAATGATTCTTGTCTTTCGATCAATCCAGGCTTTATTTGTCGTGATGGTAAAATTCTTCGAAAAAATCCCATTAATTCTACGATCGTTTCTTGATTAGCAATGATATCCAAATTATTAAATTGTATATTTGCCACTCTTAAATTTTCCAAAGGATCATAAACCAGTGTTAATTCTACAATAATTAAAGCTTCTGTATCCAGTTTATCCAATCCAATAAAGAAACTATTTCTAGGAGAGCTAAGATTAGCTAAATTAAATAAAGCATGAGTGAGAGCAACTGGAGTGGTTAATTTTTTAGAAATTGAAGGATCTGGGGATCCAGGTGATACCGGCGAGACTGGAGATGTAGGTTCAGAATCTCTCAAACTTCCAGATACGCTATCCATACCGACGTGTTTATGACTAGCAACCAGCAATTCGAAATCAGGACCAAATTCTTGAAGTGCATCTACTAACAACAATCCGTGAACCAATAATGATGCACTCAAATCCACCGTTCTTTTACTTAAAGCTGCTCTAACGCCAGATACTTGTAATTCTGCAACACTACGTCCTCGTGATTGTAATTCGAATGTCATTTGATTGATAATAAATTGAACCATCATAGCATGGCTTACAGTACGTTCTTCGGCAACTTCTCCTTTTTTAGGACTTTCAGGTTCCATATTAATTATTTCCGATTGTGGAGCATTGGCTGATGCAGGAAAGCTTGATAATAAATTATACATCAAACGAATTGCTTCAACTTTTTGTTCGTTTACATGTACTACCAATCTTGGTAAATTTCCAGACACTGTTACAGATGGAAAATTTGGATCTGACGTAGTAACAACTCTTCTCTCAATTTGTAAAGATATATTGAATCTTTCTAAAACATGTAAGGTAGATGTTCCCCTAGATCGAACATGTTTCCAATTGTCTTTTACTTTTCCTACTAAGATTTGTAAATCTACTAAATCGACAGAATAATGATCATATAGCTTCTGATGCAATGCAGCTTCTGATAAACCTTGAAAATCATGTATGGAACCATTTTCTTGACTGCCAGGTGGTGTTGAACATGGAGTTTCAAATCTTTCATCTTCGTCATCACTATTCGTCGAACCTGCTTTTATAGGTGCTTCGATGCTTTCTATGTTATTCGATAAACGTAACTTTCCAAAATCGACAACCACTACAGCTGCATTAGAATCTATAAAATTTTCTACAAGTAAAATTTGTGGAGCAGAGATATTGAATTGTAAATCCCAGGACGAACGATAAACAAATTCTCCATCCAAAATTTGTTCCCAATTTTTGATAAGTTGACGCCGCGTTCTTCGTTTCATTGCTTGTAATCTTTGATTTGACGAATCTCTATGTGGTTTGCACATAAAATCAATAAGCCAATGTATTACAGCTGGATTATACACAACATCCAAAGATTTTGAATAAACATGTAAAGAATGATCTGTACACAAGTGTAATGGTTTTTTCTCATAAATTAATTCAAATAATTGTTGTGGCACGTGCTTTATCAATTTCTCAGATGAACCACGTGTACGAGATGTACTTATAACTTGAGGTTGTATCAATATAGGAAAAGTAGAGTTATCTGTTAAGTAATCGCGAAGATATAAGGCACCTAAACTTATAGAAAATTTATGAGATCCAGATCTAGGTCTGGACTCATAAATTAAATTAACTCGTTCAAATTGCAATTCTATTCTAGTCCTTGTATTATCACTATCCTTCTCTGCAGTAGAAAGAGATATTGCTCCCTTTGATAAAGTGAAATTAAATTGACCAAAAACTGTATCGCGACATAATAGAGTGTCATCCATTGTATCAGTCAATACATCCAATAATTCACCATCAAAGGTTGATGATATATTTTTGGTATCACTATGTGATGTCTTTGAATACCAGCCCCACCATTGTGGAAACCATTGCACTAATATTCCACGTGCTTGAGGAACATTGACATTTGTATTTTGTGCAAGTTTTGGAGGTCTAACTTTAAACATAGCTATTTCTCTTAATGCTTTAAGCTCTTCGAAACTACGTTCTTGTTCGACTTTTTCTTTTATATGTTTAGTTTCTGGAGGTAAAATAGATGTTGGTGTACCTGCAACGGCAATAACAATATATTTTTAATAATATTATTTTATGTAGCATATATAATTGATAACATTAAATTATTATGCATACCTAGTAATTTAGTGCATGCTTCGACGTAAATAATATTTTCTTTGCCTCTAACAAGTATATCATTCCAAGATAATTGAGGTTTTAAAGTTTCTCTACCAATGTGACATCGTGCAGCATATTTCCACCATTCTTTAGGTGCAGTACTAATAGAAACATTCGGTCGACATCGTCTTTGTTGTTTTCGACGATCTATATCCTCCAATTGTTTAATGCATTCAACAATTTGTTCATATGCTTCCTACATTTAAGTATATATACAATTTAATTTCTTTTTTTTTTTGTATAATTTATGTTTATTTTATTATTAATATTTTTTTAATAACTAAAACTTACATCTGTGAGAACTAATGGTACCTCATCCAACAATAGATCGACTATAATCCTTGGTTTATTTAAAGATCTTAATGGACGTTCAGATCTATCTCTTTTGATGTGAGCTCTTGCACTCACAGGTGATAAAATGTGGTTTCTAATTAAATTTTTTGTTTCATTCATAGCAATCTATGTGTCAATTAACATTAGTCAAAAAAGGATATAAAGAATAGATATCATATGTATATGTTAGAAATTAGCTATCTTGTTATAATACATACAGCTAGATCACCAAGATTAAGATGACTAAAAAGTTGTTCTTTCTTCACGTAATTCCAGTAAATAGAGAGCCTATCAAGTTCCATAAGTTTAAATGATGCATCTGTAAGATTCCATGAAGTGGAACCTGGTATCCAACTGGCATCGCAACTTTGTGCAGTCAATGCACCTATTGTAATACCCAAAGTAATGGCACCATCTATCCATACATACAAATATATATATATATATATATATATTAAAAATATTATTAATTATCAATTAATAACAAAAATTTACCATTTGATAATGTCAATCCATCTTCATATCTTATATGAACATCTTTTATATTTAATTGTAAATTTTCTATAATATTTGTTACTAAGGAAGTGCCATAATTCAACCAGGAACTATAACTAGTAGCATAATAGCCAGGATCTCTATCTGTATCAGCTCTCCATCTTGCTTCTAAAGAATCTAATCGATTAAGCTTATATTCCAAAAGCGCTTGTTCCTCTGCTTCATTATCATACTATTAAAATTCAATACAATCAATTATATTGTTGTAATTATATATTTTAATAAAAATCATGTTAAAAATATAAATAATAATAGAATAAATCCTTTTACCTCATCGATAGAAATTGGTCCTATTACTACATACAATTGTTCTATTGCTATGACCCATGACGCAGTTCTTATTTGCCTAACTGGTACTTGTAATCTAATTTTTCCAATAAATCCAGATTTAATTTCAATTGGTAAACCAATATGACGCAATGCTTCACGCTTTAAAGGTAAATTTTCCAATTCTACTTCTCCTGAAAGCAAACAAATGTATATAAATATAACATATAGATGATTCTTACATCATTATGAATCTATTGATTCATATCATGTAACAATTCAGAACTATAATAATATGTGTATATATATATATATATATATATATATATATATATATATATATATATTAATTAAACTTAATTTTAAAAACTACCTCATTAGTTTTCAACATAAATTTATATAACAAAGAACACAACTGCTTTTGTATTAATTATATTTATTAATGATTATAGAGACAAAGATAGGAGCTAATACTTCATGTAATATAGATAAAATATATATATAAAAAAATGTTTAAACAAAAACTTTTTATTTAAGTTTTTTTTTCTCTTTTGTGTAAGTATTTAATAAAATTATTATAACAATACTTTAACATACCTGACAAGAGTGCAATACTTAATTGATCTGTATTTAAATTCTCTACATATTTTCCTAAATAAGTATTTAGTACCCAAGCTACAAGTCCTTCCAACATTTTGAAAAATTCGTCGTAATAGTTAAAACTGTATTAACGTCCATGTATACTTATTGCAAGCATTAAGTAGTTTTTGTAGGTTAAATCGAAGAAATTTCAATTGGAATAATAAATGTATACAATGATAGAAATATCAAATTATAATAATAATAAGTTTTCAATTGACCTGAATTTCATTAACACTGTGTATATGACGCTTGTCATAACATTCTATACATTCCTTGAATTAGTTAGCACTAATAAAAAAAAAAAAAAAAGCACCGAACATTTGTCAACTTAGTTGACGATCACTGATATTAACATTTATTAATCCATATAAACATACGCAATTGTTATACGTTTAAACATATTTACTTAATGTTTAATAATTATTTCGATTCTTTTGCGAATATTTATTTTAAGTTTAATTATAAAAATAACTCGGTATCGATGTATAAATATCCGACTATATAAGAGTGTATGATTTTTTTAACGTATATGTAACTCATGACTGTCCATTTTGCCAACAGAGAAATATTTCGAATATATTATGATATTATAATTTTAGAAATTTTTAATCAGTATTGAGCTTTCATTTCAAACGTTATCGATGATCAAATATGAAGTAACCTTTGATTTTTTAAAACTACAATTATTAGCTCAATTAAATATTTACACCAATCCTATCGCTACATTCCGGAATAAGTTATCATTTATTGGTATATTACCAAGTTAGTAAAGAAATGATATATTTAGCTATTGCAACATCTAACAAATACATATATATCGATATCAGATTGAAATTTTTTAAATATAAGTTTTTTTTTTCTATAAAATCGTAATTATTAAAATATCGTTATATAGAACTCAAATTCACAAGAAAAAATTAATCATAAGTTGTTTGTCGAAAGATCAATTTATTTAATAATTCGATATCTTGAAAAAAATCAGCAATCGCACATTTATATTCGAATTATTTTCAATTACGAAAAAAATATCTAAAGGATAGAGAATATCAAGGACAAAAGCTTTTTATAATATTTATATAAAGTTATTATATATTTACATGTTTTCACATATTTTCAATTCTTAAAAATAAATTTTTTATGAAATCCATATACACATAAATTACATTCAATAAAAATGTGCTCAGTGTTAACATTTATATCTAGAAATTATAAGGATAAATAGATCGTTATTAGAATAAATTTTTTATAATTTGGTATTTAGCTTAATTTTATCTTAAATATTTACTTATAATTATGTAATTTCTATATTTGCTTATATCACACATTTTTATATAATATATGTTTGATCAATATTTGCTTATACCAAAGGTATTTGATCAACTCGTTTATTGGGATACAAACAAAATAAAGATAATTGAAATGCAGATAAAATACAACCCATAAAGTTCGGCATTTGGATAAACCGGTCATTGATTAGATAGCCATATACAAACCATTGGCAAGATACTATTAAAGAAGCTAATATAATTGGAAATGGTAAACTTTCTGTGTTCTTGATCCTTAAGACATGTGTCTGTAACAAATTTCAGTATTATCATTTACATGTTTATATGTGCATATATATATATTTTATAAATTATTTTCTATATACATGCATACAAATATAAAAATATCTAATCTTCATAAAAGAAAAAAAAAGAAAGAAAAAAAAAAAAAAGGAAAGCATATAAAATTTATTGCTTACCAACATAACTAAAGGTGATGCAAAAAAGAGAATAGTAACACTACAGCTTATTAAACCAATATATTTTGCAGCAATTTCTTTATTTGTTTCATAAGCAACATAAAAATAAATGATTGCAAGGAAGCAAGTTGCTGCTGCAAACTGTCTTAGTGTTACTGATTTTTTTACACTGTATAGCATAAATATAAGAACATAGCATACTTGCAATATTGTTCCAAAAACATTTACTAATACTATAAAGGAATCACCAATTAAGAGTCCATATCTCAGCCACAAGCTACACCTATGAAAATTAAGAAATTAGATGAGAAATGAAATATACTATGATGTATACATAAATTATAATTTATTTAATTTATTTCTAAATATATAAAATAAGTATACATACGACATATAACATGTTATAAATGCTAAACTTGAAGAATCGCCAGTTGTACCATTTTTAATATATTTCCTGCAAACTAACCTACAAAACATATTTTTTATGTAAAATTCAATTTAACATCCATAAGTATAGATAACAATCTTATTCATAAAATATAAGTATATGTATAGAGTAAAATGCAAAGAAAAGATTAATTTTAAATCTAATTTATATAAGACAAGAAAAAAATATTATCATTACAAAATCATTATTTGATTTGATAAAGCATGATTTTATAAAAAAAAAAAAAAAAAAAAAAAAAAAAAAAAATATGTTAAAATAAGTTATTACTTACACGCCAGCTAAAAATTGTAAAATTGTACATATTGATGCTGATATTGCTAATATATCTTTAATCTCCGTCGAAATCATGATTTAAAATAATTATTCTATTATTGTCAAACAATAAAATTTTCATTTAAGATAAGGTACATAATAAAATTAAAAGTATCATATCCTCGATAATCCATGATAAAAACCGCGCTTACTTATATTCAATTTTCAAAAAAATATTTATTTTTATTTACGTGTTTACAGTAAGATAAAGAGACATATTCTCAAAATATTTCATCGAAAATAGCCTTAATTCAAGCTTCTAACTTCTGTACTGTTTTTATATTAATAAAAACTAGGTAATATTGTAATTATTTTTTTTCTATTAATAAAAATCATAAAAACGATTGTCACCAGTAAATTAATTATAATTAAATGCAATTCCATACGAGAGTACATTGAAATTTTTGATAGAGGGCAATTAATTATACATAAGAAAAAATTGTGCGAGTTTTGACTATCTAGATTCTCTTTGGTTTATGGTTGCATTATAGTTAAAGGGAAATTTAATAATTTTAGTGTCAACGTTGCAGTCCTATTCCGAATTCCGGATCCATAAGCTATCTTGAAATATTGGAAAGGAAACGAAATTGAAACGGCATGTGCGAAGTTGCTGGTCAAAATGAAATTAACCAGAGTTATTGTTTCAAATGGAATGATTATCAGAATCATTTATCTGATGTAATTCGTCAATTATTGGAAGATGATTGTATGGTGGATGTTACACTTTCTGCAGCAGGAGAACGTATTCATGCTCATCGCATTGTTCTATCAGCTTGCAGCACGTTATTTCAAGTAAATAAATCAGCTAAGTGTGTATTTGAATTTGACACAATTTTAAACATATAAAATGTTTTGCAAATCATTTTTCTATCTTGTTTTTCTTTTCTTTTCTTTTCTTTTTTTTTCTTTTTTTTTTTTTTGGGAAGAACAATGCATAATAAAGTTTATTATTAAAAACGCATTTCTCAATCAAAATTTTTATTTGACCATTTATTGTATCATGTATAGTAAATATGTATTCTTTTATATGCACAAAAATTTGTAAACAATACATGTAATAATTTGTATTTGTATTTGTAATTTTATTATTATTATTATTATTACAATATAGGAAGTTCTGAGTCAGGTTAATGAGGATCATCCTACTATAATATTAAGTGATATATCTGCTCAGGATATAAAATCAATAATTGAATTTACTTATCATGGAGAAGTACGTATTCCAGTAGAAAATATTAATAGCGTATTGGATGCTGCACGGTCTTTAAAAATATGTGGACTTATCGAGGTTTGTGTTGTTGTTGTTGTTGTTTTTTTTTTTTCTTCTTTCCATAAAAATCTTATAATAATCAAAAATTAGTATAATCTATTTACAATATGTATATATATATATATATATATATATATATATATTTATTTACAGATTGATGATCTTGACGAAAGTGATAATGTTATTGACAGTAAAGATGTAACTGATGATAATATTGACTCTATACCTGAAATTAATGAAACAGATGAAAGTGAGTTAAGTACATTAAGTGATAAATGTGAAATAGAGAATTTAAAGGCCGAAGAAAAAACGACAGATAACTCCATTTTAAATAAAAAAAGGAAAAGAAGACGTGAAGCAATTAAAAGAGAATATAGCGATGACATGTTGGCATCAGCTATTAATGATTTAAGACTTGGCCAAACTTTAATAGAAGCAGCTACAAAACATAACATACCACGTTCGACATTATACATGCGTGCTAAAGCATTGGGTATACATTTAAATGCATCTAGGAATGAATATCCTGCTGAATGTATGAAAGCAGCAATAAATGCTGTAATTGGTTAGTATCCGTCATCATATTATTTTGTATTATTTTATCATTAAAACAAATGATAAGAATGTTGTAAGATTATTATAGGAGGTTCTAGTCTACAACATGCATCAGAAATGTTTAGTATTCCTAAAACTGTATTATGGAGACGTATACAAAAGGAAGGATATCAAATATTACGTTCAGAAATGAAAAGATCTTATGGTTCAGATAAACGTGAAGCAGCTGTTAAAGCTTTAGAAAGAGGAGAAAATTTAACTAAAGTCGCTCTTGAATTTAAGGTGATTTTATATTTAATTTTATTATGTATTTCATTGATTTCGTATATTTTTATTCTTATATATTTATTCTGTAGATACCTAAGACAACATTATTTAGGGATAAAGCGAGATTAGTTGACGAAGGCAAGTTGCCACTTTCATTTTGGAAAAAACGTAAAACAGAAAATGAGGAGTTAAAAAAGTCAAGATTAGAAGAAGCAGTAGCTGCTTGTAAAGGAGGAAAAATGTCTCAAGCAGCAGCATCTATGGCTTATGATATACCAAAGACTACAATATGGAGGCGGTTACAACAGGATAGTAAAAAATCGGAAAGATCAGCAAATAAAAAAAAGCAACAGAGAACCATTGAAACAACATCAAATATGGTAGATAAGCCAAAGCAAGAAACCTCAGATTTTGCATATTGCGAGGTAATATATTCATAATATATTATAATATTGTAATAGAAGATAATAATAATTAATTATAGGTTGCATCAGAAATTCCAGTAACATATATAGATGAAAATAGCATACCGGAGGATTCTGTTATTATTTTAACAACAGAGGATATGGATGGTCTTAATTTAGAAGAAGGAAGACAAATCATTGTAAATTCTGTAAGTAAATATATTTTTTACCCCATATAAATAACATATTTAATTATTTCTATTAAAGTAATTTTTCTTTTAGGTATCAAGCCATGAATATATTCCATGTAATATAAATATAGAAGATAATTCTAATTATACACAACCAGAAAGTTAATATCAGTAATACAAATGAGCTATACAAATAATTTATACTTTGTAGCTATTGAAAAATATTAATCCATTAATCATCTGTTTATTACATTCAACTGCATTTTATATTTATCATTCATTTTTTGTTATGACTATGATTTAATTTATCTCTTAATTTATTATAGATTTACAAAACTAAAGCGACGAATTATTTTCTGTAATATGTATATATATAATATATATGAAAAAAAAAAAAAGAAAAAAAAAAAATATAAATATATATATATATATATATATATATATATATATTGTAAATAATGTTCGATCACTTATTTATTGTAAATTAAATAGGATGTAATTATATCTTGCATATGACTTTTACGTTGTAATTATTGTTAAAATTATTGTTATATAAGAAATAACTATAATATTTTACAATATTAACTGTAAAAAATCATATGTTTTATTATTTTCCCGAGTTAAATTGTAATCAAATCTCAAGTTAGAAAACAGAGTACGCACATTATACATTTATTATATATATATATATGTATATATATATATATAATATATATATGTATGTATATGTATCATTCTCTCTCTCTCTCTCTCTCTCTCTCTCTCTCTCTATATATATATATATATATATATATATATATATATATATATATATATATATGCGCGAAAGTATTCGATATCGGGTCTTGCCTTTCTACTCTGATAATCGAGTTCAAAACAATTTCCATTTACATGCTTTCGAAGCTACTTGTAGTTTCTTCTACGTGCACCTTCTTCTACGACCATTTCGGTAAATCTGAAAATGTTATATATTCGTGGTTTCGAAAATTAAATTTTCTTTTTATATGCACTCGATTTATAACTAAGAAAAGAAAAAAAAAAAAGAAAAAGAAGAAAAAGAAAAAAGATGACTATAAAATATTAAAATTTTTTGCAAATAAGGTGATACTAAAGTCGTACGACATTTTCCAATATTTCTATTAAATATGCGATCACTTTTGCGAATTAATTTTCGTTCTCGAGATACTAAACGTAATTGAATGGAAAATTTTCCTCAGGCAATGCGCATATTCGATGCAAAGCATTACGAGAGATTTTAAAGGAACGTATCTTCTGTTCTGTGAATCTACTAAAACGGTAAGTATACAATGTATATGCGTATGTATAGAAATGTGTCATGGATGATAGATGAGAAATCCATTGCGGGCAGGAAACTTTATAAATGAACGAGCATTTGCACCAAGCGAAGGAAATTTTTTGTTCTTTTTTTTCTCTACATTTTTTTTTCTTAGTTTTTCTTCTTCTTTTTCTTTTTTTTTTTTTTTCTACTTATAATCGTACTCCATGCCGAGAGACATCATCACTGTGCTCTTAAATCCGATGAAAGATTTTCGCAACGATAGGAAATAACTCGTTTCAAAATGTACAGTCTAACAATTGAAATTAGTTGACATCGATAGGTAATATGGTAGAGTAAAAAAAGAAAAGAAAAAAATAGAAGAAAAGAAAAGAAGAGAATAGAACGAGAAAGAATTCGATGAGGACGGAACAATTAACGAGGTCTTGAATTTTTTATTAGAGATTTAATATGCTTTGCAATAAAATTTTCTTTTCTTGGAATAATCTATACTCGATACTCTCAATTAAGAATATATCTAACGTCATTATCCTGAAGAATTTCTTTGACTTTAACACCAACGAAAACGAGTCGTCCTTTCAACTTTGATCCTTATTACTCGTATTTCTAATAAAATAAAATCGATCATTTTGTGCCGGAGAAATGCGATATTGTGATATTTCATTAAATCATCCACGCCTTCGTCCGATTATACGTCCTTTCCTCAAAGTAACGTTATTTCTTTTTTTTTCCCCTTCATTTTATTCGTTCAGGAAGATAAAAGTAGCTTCATCAAACTTGGAAACTGAGAAAGTACAATTCGCTTCGATGATATATTTATGTAATGCCATTCAGGAATGAAAGTTTTATGAGGTGCATTGATATACGGAGATATTTTCAGGTACGATAAAAAGGGCAAAAAAAAAAACGAGTCGAATATTATCGTATATAAAATAGATTTTTCAAGAATAAGAATAAGAAAGAAAATATTTTTCAGTTCCTTAGTGATAGGCAAATACGTAATACATATGTGTTGAAATGTGTTGCATATCGCAAGGGGCAGATGACATTCTCAAGCGGCATTATCAACGAAGTATAAAGTGAAGTCTGCTTTCAGGCGCGAGAAATAATAAAGAAAATTGATCGATATAAAATCAGAATTGTATTAACAATATAAATTTCTTGTAAAGAGAGTGAATATAAAAAAAAATATATATATATATAAAGGAATAATAAAAAAATACGTTCGAATGATTAAGAATTTTTAGGAAACTAATGAAACGTTTTATCTTATTTGCTTTCAAGCGAGAATGTGTTGAGTGTGTGCGAGCATAGGGATCATGATCGATCGACGACCTTTTCGTGAATCCTCCGTTTTAGTCGCGTCCTCGGGGATGTAGGAACTGGAAGCTGCACGCGACACCAGGTTGGTAATGGAGGTACCGTGTAACACGTTATATCGTTTCCACGAGAAAGCGTTAAACTTACTTAGCAGGATTAGATTGTCCATCGTCAGAACCCAATGGATTTTGAACCGACTAGATGTTCGACTCCAGAAATGTGATACCGTGTTGCCTTAAACAAATTTAATATGCGATATTTCGATTGTTCTTGTATTGACAAAACCAAGCCATAGTTTTATCCTAACTAACTCGATTTGTACATGTTAATAAAAAAATCATTGCCACAGATGTTCATTTGAGATGTTTTTAGAGCTACTCTAAACAGTTCGAGAATGTTTAATTAACTCGAGAACATTGAAGCGGTCAATAACGAAAATTAGGTCAAATCCGAGACGGTTTTGTTTCCATGCATCGTCAAGATGTTTCAGAATATCGAATAGAAAAATCGGGTCGAGATTATTATTATTGATTATTATTATTATTTTTTCTTTTTTTTCTTTTCTTTTTTCTTTGTTTTTTTTTTCTTATTCTTTTTTTTTTTTACGAAATTATCATCTCTCCTTTATCTTCCCTCTTCCCCAACCCTCCGTATCTTTTCTCATAACAACTACGCGACGTCCTTATGAATACGAAAGAACAATTAAAGTGAGATATTCTAATTATTCCCGGTTGATATATATATATATATATATATATATTTATATATTTCTCGGTTATTGAATAACGTCGGATCAGTAAAAATTTCAAAAGAGCCAGCAAAACAAAGGAAACGCTAATGAGATATTAAACATTGTCAATTGCTTTTCTCGTTTAAAGTGGCAATAATATTGAAGCGTTGAGAAAGATCAACGACCTCGAAATCATATTTTTATTTCTTTGTTAAAACGTTAAATTGTATTATATCATAGAAACGATAATACTTTTTGTAATCTTTACTCGTCAAATCTGATAATTCGGATTAATCGTATATCTTTGAAATTAATTATGAGTGACGTTCCGATTCGTTAATAGAATCGATTATTAAGTTCACTTTATATGGATAAAAAGTATTGGCCGTTCGTGCTTTTCGTCTTTCTTTTTCTTTCTTTCTTTTCTTTTTCTTTTTTTTTCTTTCTCTCTTATTTTTTTTTTTTTTTTTCGTTCCTTTGAATAAAGAAATTTCAAGATATCTTTTGGATCTTTATGAGGAAATAGGCAAATTTTTTTCATTCGATAGTCGATATCGTATATATCGGATAATTCGATATTCAGAGAAGAATTCAAAGAGGTTACTAGTCGGTGAGAAAGCACTCCAAACTCTAGGATACGTCGATCGAAAATCTAATGTCGCTTTAACGGTGTTTAAGCGACGTCGTAACCACACCGATCGAGGCATATTATGCAAATTTTGGCCTCGAGAACGAAGCACTCGACTCATGGGCTCAAATGTGTTCTATCTCTCTTTTTCTCTCTCTTTCTCTCTCTCTCTCTCTCTCTTTCACACACTCTCTCTCTCTCTCTCTCTCTCTTTCCCTTTTTCATTCTATCGTTTTCACGTTTTCCTTTTTTTCTGATTATTTTTCGCTTCGATGCACTTTCGCTTCGTTGTCGGAACATTTAATCTGCATTTGATAAGATTAAATGAGGTATACGCTATCGAATAAATATTCGTTCGCTATAAAACAACAAAATAAATGTATTATAACATATACACATAAACACAAAAATAGAAGATCATCAGACGAAAGTTTTCTCTAAGATTAGAGAATATAAATATATCGCATTGAATGTATTTTTATGAAAAGTTAAGAAATAAAAAAAAAAAAAAAAAAAAAAAGAAAAAAGAAAAAAGAATGAGAGAAGAAAAAAAAAGAGAAGAAAAAGAAATTATGCTTTCATTCGCATTATCAACTTTTCCATAGAAATTCGATTGGACGATGTTTTATATATATATATATATATATATATTTTCACGTGTAATTGCGAAGCGACATTATAGAAGATAATGGTAAAGTTTACTCTAACAGTGAAGTTAATTAATGTTTACTTACATGTGTGCATATAGAGAACATCAAGTTCGAGATGATGTCTTCGCTAATACGAAAGACGTAGCCATTTCAACTTCACTCGAACTCGAGTTTACCGAATTTCGAAACCTGTAGCTGGCCGATAAAGTACAAAAGTTTGATAGTACTTTACTTTGGATTTATACGAAATACCGAAGGAGACTCTTATCTTTATCTTACACGTATTTATTAACTAAGCACGTTACAAGTTTTCATTCTTCTTCGTTTCAATCCTTAAATTGTCTCGATCGTTGCATGATACCTCATTGGATTTCGATTGAAATGTATTTTCATTGATATTAAAATTTTCCTTTTCCCTTTTTTTCTTTTTTTTTTTTTTTGCGGAGAAAACGCCGAAAACGAATCTTCCTCGAGAAACTTGAGAAATATAAATTTTTCTTTATAAAAGGAAAAAAGAAAAAAGAAATGTCGCGAAAGTAAACACATATATTCTCGTATGGAAAAGAGTCAAAAAAGGAAAAAAAAAGAAAAGAAGAAACAGGGAAAAAACAAGAGAAAAAAGAAAAAAGAAAGACAAACGGAAGACGATAGAATGTTCGTTTTGTAAAAGGCTTTAATATTTTTAACAAAATTAATATATAACGCATTGATCTTCATTTGAGAAAACGCGAAAAGGAATTATTACGGTCGAGATATGAGACAGCAATTTACCATGATGCGTTTAATAATTCGAACGCGTTTTCTTGTACGCAACCATTCTCGTAGCAGAATCTGAAAGATCTTGTTTGGTAGTTCACGATGATAGCAGCTGCACAAGATTTAACTCGTACATGCATGCATGTAATAGTCTGCGAATGCTTGCTGGAATTCTCTGAAGCAATTCCGAGTATGCTGTTGGTAGAGATCATAAGTTGGTGTTAGGTGTTAGATTCCGCTTTGTATCGCATTCCATATTCAACACTTCCGATAAACTTCACTCTCTCTCTCTCTCTCTCTCTCTCTCTCTCTCTCTCTCTCTCTTTTTCTCTTTCTCTTTCTCTTTTTCAATTTCAATCGTGGCAAACTTAATTTTAATCTTTATTAGCGTTCATTTTAATTAACGATAACGCGGAAGTATACAGTGTCTTTTTAATAATAAAACTTTAAATCAAATTAGCAAATCGATCGAATGGAGTAGATTGAATTTTCGCCGCCTGTTAATAAGTAATACGCGTTACATATGGGTATGAATAAGTTGCATACCATAGGGGCTTAAAAAAATTCCTTACTGACAGATGGCGCTTGCCGGCGCAATTATCGACGAAGTATGAAGTGTTGCATAGCACGAGGCACGATAAAAATAAAATATTCGAAGAAATAATTTAAATGTACAATCAGATATATTGGCTCGGTCATATCTCTACGCTTTATCTATTTTTTCCATTAATTTTATTTAATCTTCATAAAGCTTATACAGCATATGAATAAATAAAAACTTTATTTTTTGATAAATAAATCTTATGCAAATCGTTTAAATCGAGTCATTTAGGCATTAAAAAAAAAAAACAAAAAAAAAAAAAAGAAGAATTAAATTTCGATGAATACGTAAAAAAGAAAAAAAAAAGGAATATTTGTTTATCCCAATAAATTTTTCAGATTATATCGAGACTGGAAAAGATTTTTTTCTGATCTAAATGTTTAAAAGCAGTGAAAAAAAAAAAATAAAGAAATAAATAATATAAATAAAAAATAACGGAGAAATGAATAGCAGAAAAAAAAACGAAGTAAGAAAAGAAGTTAGTGGTAAGGAGAATAAAAAGAAGGTCACGTTCGAAGACCGAACAGGTGTCTGGCGTGAATTTGGTGGGCAGTCCGGAGGATACTTTGGGGAGTGAGCGCTTGCGCATCGAAAGGATGCGCGCACCGGTGCATCATGCGCGTTTTGAATGTGTGTTGGCTCGGCTTTTGTAGGGGATGATAGGGACGACATCGTAGCAGAATGGTGGTGGTGGTGGTGGTGGTATAGGTGGTATGGTTCTGTTAGTACATTGACGACGCTGTTGCTGATGGTAATAGTATTGGTGATGGTGGTGGTGGTAGTCGTGGGAGTGGTAGTGGTGGTGGTGGTGAGAGAACGTTAAGGGTGGGATTGAAAGGAAGTATAGGGGTAGGAATGAGGGCCAGTGGGCTAGTAGTCCGCGATAAGACATCAGGAGTGGATCGTCGTCATCGTCGTCGTCGTCGTCGTCGTCGTCGTCGTCGTCGTCGTTTCTTCGGTGTCGATCGTCGCGTCAATTATTATAATTCGATTCCTAAATATTGAAAAATTTCGTTCGTGAAAATTTCATTGAAATAAATTGTTCGTTCGATTGATAGACAGGGTGAGATTTAACTGAGAAAGACAAAAGGATTTTGATAATATCGATCCAATTGATATTTATTTATTTATTATTTGAAAAAAATTTCTTTTTCAACATTCTTCATCTTAAGGAGAATTTCTCAAAGGAGACAGGTCGATCGGTGCGCGCGAGCGCGCGCACTACCGGCTCACATGTATCATCTATATGTTGTCTCGAAGGAACTTGGAAATACTTGCGGAGGATCGTTCGCCGGATATCAACGAGGTGGCGATCGATCCTTGCTTTACTTTCTAATTGCTTCGATCATGGTCAAAGTACGATTTCTTTTTCTTCTTTTTTCTTTTCTTTCCTTTTCTTTTCTTTTCTTTTTTTCAACGTTCCGACGTTTGCCGAGCGATCGTTCTCTTATATTTTTTATTTTTATTATTTTTTTTTTTTTTTTATCATTTTCTTTCTTTCTTCGAAAGAAAAAGAGTAAGAAAGATTTTCCGATTAGTGACTTGAATGGGATTAGCTCAAGGGGGTGACTTTGATTCCTGTCTATTTTTTACAAATGAATTTTCAAAATATTAAAAGCAACGGCTCGGACAAACCTTTCCCGTTTAATATGCGATGATTGATGATAATTCTTTCGTTACCGAGTCGATCGGTAAATCGGAAGGGTTGGAAAGGGCTGCCGACATCGAATTAAAAAACTTTTTCACCCGAAGGATACATGCTAAATATTTTTTTTCAACTACGTATTTGTGACTCCGATACTCGTGTAGCTGAATGATCGATGATTGGACGTTGATTAATTGGAAATAAGTATTCGTTGTATTCTTTTTGTTAAGTCTCGTAGAACGATTTATGATATTTCATTGTTTTAATTTAAATGAGGAATTATGAAGAAAAAACAAAAAAAAAAAAAAAAAAAGAAGAAAAACAAATTTTCATATTTGTACGTACGTATATAAAACTTTGTGGTATCTCAATGGTTACTTTTACTTGTTTTATTTCGATTGAAAAGAAAGGACAAAAGATAAGAAGAAACAGGAAGGAAGAAATAAGAAATAAGAAAGGAAAAGTAAGAAGAGAAAGAGAAATAAGATGAAAGAAAGAAAAAAAAAGTTAAGAGAAGTTCGGATCAATCTGCATTGAGAATGTTAATTACTGGCGTGAGATATTGGATCGTCGAAGGAAACAAAGTTTCCTACGGTGAATTAAAAAGTTTTCTTTCTTTTTCTTTATATGTATATATATATATATATATATATATATATATATATATATATGTATATATATATATAATTTTTTTTTTCTCGAGACTTGTGTGCCAAGAGAAAACTTAGTCTAACTGCGTTCATTTACATATTTCAAGTTGTTTTACCAGTTTCCAAGATCTATCTTTCGGTGAAATCGACAAGAGAGTTGAAAATGTTGGTAATTATTGTATATAATTTTAAAAGAAAAATAAAAGAAAAAAAGAGGAAGAATGAGAAGAAACAAGAAGAAAAACAAAACAGGGAGAAAGGAAAAGAGAATGGAAATAATAACAAAAACGAGAAATAAAAGAAAATAAGAGAATAAAGGAAGAATTTTCTTCGTTAAAAAAAAAAAAAAAAAAGAAAAGAAAAAAAAGGAAAAAAAAGAAAAAACCGTACGTATAGCTGTGCTCTTTTAAAGAATCGAAACTTGTAAGTAGTAATAGGCCATTGCCAAGTCAGACGTTAAATATATACGTATCGCGAAACTAATCGTCTATTTTCTCGTAATATACGTTTCTACCGTTCTAATTATTCGAAAGTGGCTGTACATATTATGTTGGCACAACATGCGAGAGACATTAATAACGCGCGAACATTGAACGTTTTAATTTAACACGCGTTATCGGCTACTACAATTTCGTAGCTTGATAAACCTTACATAGAAAAGAGAAAGAGAGAGAGAGAGAAAGAGAGAGAGAGAGAGAGAAAGAGAGAGAGAGCAAATTTATTTCATGTATATAATACTTGATACCACGGACAAGTCCAACGTTTTTGCCTTTTGGTCCAGTTTGTACCATTGTAAAAACAAATACCGTATTCGCCTACATGAACATTCAACTTTTTGTAGCTTCTTCGTTATTCTCTCTCTCTCTTTCTCTCTCTCTATCTTTTTCTCTCTCTCTCTCTCTCTCTCTCTCTCTTTTTCGTTGCTCGACGAACAATACACGTAGTACAAACACGGTTACATTGTAGTTTTTTTATTTCTTTACGACCACGGGTTTGTTCGTAGATCGTTCGCGAGAGAGGAATTGATTTATCTTGAAAATTAGACTTCGGTTATTTAATATTTTTTTTCTTTCTCCTTTTCTTTTTTTTTTTTAACACACACACACACACACACATACGCATCGTAAAGAACAAACCAATTATTTAATTTTAGATGATTAACGTTTGCTCTTTCAATTCATTGAATACGTTCGACGTTATAAAAGTGTAGAAATATTTTACAAACGATCTGTGAAAAAGAAAAAAGAAAAAAAAAAAAAAAAACAAGAAAAAGAAACTTAATTAACATAAATTCGATACTTCCTTTCGTTCCTTTTGATTCTTGATATTATGTACTTTCTTTCTGCCCTTTCTTTTTTTTCCCTTTCTCTCTTTATTTCTTTGTTTTTTTTTTTTTTTTTTCTTTAATAATAAATAACTACCGTCAATACAGACATACCATCGACCTTATGTGTATACGCATTATATATATATATATTTATATATAATATCCCTTGTTTATTCGAAGTACTGCATTTCACGTGCGTACGAGCTCAGGTAATTTTCTGATGCGCGATCGATATCCGATACGAGCCTTGATATTTGCATACAAAACAGTATTCCGCAGGTTGTCTAGGCGGTTAAATTTTCTGATTGTAAATTCGTAAATTTCGACTGATGTCATTTGACGTTATTGCATTTCGTAATTTCACGTATTACTTCTTTCACTTTGTAACATCGCCGTTAACTTTGATTACTATTCTTTCTTTTCTTTCCTTTTCTTTACTCTTTTCTTTCTTTTTCTCGAATCGTCCTGGGTAAACGATTAAAAATTTAATTTCTGTCTTTCTTTATTTCACGCTTGGGGGCATTTTTTTTCTTCCTTCCTTCCTTCCTTCCTTCCTTCCTTCTTTCTCTTCAATTTTCATATCTCTTTTTTATTTTTATTTCTTTTACTCTCTTTGCCTTTTCCTTTCTTTTTTTTTTTCTTTTCTTTTTTTGATTTTTTTCTTTTTTCATATCTGTTCCGATGATCATACATGTCTCGTATCAATGTTTTCAGCGATCATTGTGATAAGTCAGTCGTGCGATAAAAGCACGATCGATTTGATTCAACAGGTTACGTCGATGTAGGATAGTAAAAAAAAAAAAAATTACGTATAGATCCCTCGTTTTCGCAATGATCTATCGAAATTCGAACGAAATAACGTGAATTCAGCCGATACAATTTATCCATAATTCCTTTCTGTCCGATATCTATACCTCGAGGACGTGTATAAATGTAGAACGAGTATTGTTCCTGGATTAGTGCGTGTTACGATTAGAAATTCAATCGACGAGAGTCGTCCTTTTATTTTTTTTCTTCCTCTCTTCTTCTTTTTCTTTTGTTTTCTTTTGTTTCGTTTGGTTTTGTGAAAACGTAACAACGTAGTCATAAAGTCATTATTCCTTCGATCTTTGATATTTCCTTAATATCGCGATTAGAATACAAATGTTCTTTGCAATAAAGTGCACTTGTTACGAATTTAAGAGATATCTCGTACCTTGAATGTTCTATTCAACGAATTATTATATTATAGAATAGAATATATATATATATATTCTAAACTTGGTGGTATCACGAGAAAACAACTCATTATTTTCATATATAACGTATCAGCCAAGATAAATATTCTAAACGAAAATATAAGAGAATGTAATTACTCACATTAAAGTTACAAATACGTATTAAAGTTACAAATAAATAATTTAGAAAATTAATTAACGAAAGGAGATATCGTTCGATCAAATATTTTCATAATCTCACGACGTTCCCGATAATACGAAAATTTGTCATTCCTTTTCAAGTTTTCTTTTTTCTTTTTCTTTTTTTTTTTTTTTTTTACATTACGTACATCGTCGTAACGATTTCGACACGCTTTTTGGATATTTTCAAAGCACGCGGAAGGTAATATCTCTTAGCGAAAATGTTTCGTTTTATCCGGTTGCAGCGGCCTCGTTACCGCCGGGCGTTCTTTTTTTTTTTTTTTTTTTTTTTTTTTTTTTTTTTTTTTTCATAACCGCAGGGACGAAAAAAAAGGAAAGAAGAACAAAAAAAAAAGAAAAAGAAAAAGAAAAAAAAAAGAAAAGAGAAAGGAAAAAAGTAAATATCGTGTTCCATCGTGAAAAGAACGGGATGAAATAAAATTTAGAAGAAGAAAGGAGCAGTAGAAGGGGAGGGGGAGGTTTAGCGATATTTTTCGTAGTCGAGCTACGTGCTGTCGTTGTTAGTGTGTTAGTTTGAAGCTAACGGTCGCTTGGAGCGTCGGCACGTTTCTCCGCGTTTATAAAATTGAACAAATGAAAAGGATGGAAAGAGAAGAGAAAAATCGAAATAAAAAAAAAAAAAAAAGGAAAAGGAACGAAAAACAAAGAAAATCGAAGAAAAAAGAAAAAAGCAAGAATAACAATAGGGAAACGAGTGAAACAATCGAATTTGCAATTTCAGCGGGCGTAACGATTGATCGAACGAATTATGAGAGGATTAGGATGCGTTGGAACGGCAAAGACGAGGGCGGAGCTTTTGGAACAATATCGTCTTACCAGGTTCGTTAAAAGTTCGTCGTGAAGAGCGTCGTTGCTGTTTTGTTGATGTCTTCTTAGAAAGGAGCCAAGTTTTGATAGAAGGCGAATATTTCCAAGTACGTTGATCTCTTAAGAGAGATAAAGAGAGAAAGAGGGAGAAAGAGAGAGAAGAGGAAACAGAAGAAGAAGAAGGAGAAGAAGAAGGAGAAAAAGTGACAGAGTTAGAAAGAAAGAGAAAGAGAAAGAGAAAGATAAAGAGAAAGAAAGAGAGAGAGAGAGAGAGAGAGAAAGAAAAGAGTGTCGTGCAATTGAAGAGAATCGTGTTGAAATTCGCGTCTTTGTGCGATGATTCCGGTATCGATGATTCCAATGATCGAGTTTGAAAGAGTTGAACCTTACGAGGGCTTCTTCCTGGAGTCTTTCGAAGTGGAGAACATGTCGTCGTTGATGAACGTCAAGTCCGACGGTGGTGAGACAGTGCGATCGGTCGTGAAGAGAATATTTAACAAGAGTGATTACGAACTGAAGATCGTCCTCGAGAACGACGGTACCGGTGTAGGAGGAGTAGTAGCAGCTGCAACAGCAGGAGGTGGAGGAGGAGGTGGAGCTGCTGGAGGTGGTGCGCGCACCGACGTAGACAACGACGGACTGAACAATTGGTGGGCGATGCTAGCATTGGTTCTAGTTGTGGGCACGGCAGCAGGAAATATTTTGGTCTGCCTTGCCATAGCCTGGGAGAGGAAACTTCAAAATGTTACAAATTATTTTCTGATGAGTCTTGCCATAACCGATCTCATGGTCGCCATCTTGGTAATGCCTCTGGGCATTCTCACTCTCGTTCGAGGTAAGACTTCGAAGGAGATTAAATTCTCCTTAATTTTAATATAAGTGAAACTCTAATCGACCTTTTAATTTTTCATCGACAATTATTCCAACACATACGGTACAATTCGATAACGTCATCCTGTGTAACTAACAACTTTGCATTTATAATGATCATAGATTAGCCCTGTTTTTAACGTTATCTATATTAATCGAGGAAATGATGAATTCCCATGGGGAATTTATACGAGTTGCGTTTATTATGGAGAGAGAAAGAGAGAGAGAGAGAGAGAGAGAGAGAGAGAGAGAGACAGGGAGAGAGAGAGAGATATACTGTTTAAATATTCGGCAAGATGTAATACCTCTGTCCCATACGTCGTAGTTACACATAATTATTCACGTTTGATCGGATCGGACATGTCAATTATTTATTGACACGATGCTTCGCCCGGTTTGACGTTTCGGATTATTCCTAATTAACGTCTCTCATACGAGACGATCGTTCTCCCAGCATATTTTTCACTTTTTCTATAATACCGAAACAATTCTATGGTGCTATATATGCGATGCGTAAGATGGGAAGGGGATAATCCCCCTCATGTCTCGTTTTTCACTTGGTCATTAATCTTTATGGTGCAACCAAAAGCAACGCTTGGTGCATTCAATTCGCGTTAGATTATAAGTAATGGAAAACACGGATATTCTACCCTGGTGGAACGATAGCTGTACATCGGCAGTAGGTTGCGCGCAAGATTGAAAAGCGTGCCGGATTTATTTGCCTTGTTCCACTGACGGTCTTTCTCTCTTAAACGCTTTTCCCAATTCACTATAGATCTCGAGGATCGTCTGAACGAACCAAACGAAGATAAAGTACGAAGATCAAAGATTTTTTTTTTTTTGATATTTATTACGACCTGATCTGGATGTCTGTCCGTGAGAAATAGAAAAAAATAATTAAAAAAAAAAAAAAAAAAAAAGAAAAAAAAAAAAAGAAAAAAAAGAAAAGAAAAAAATTTAGAAAGAGAATAGAAATAACGAATGATCGTAGACGATAAATGATAGCTAATACAGAGTCCAATTGAAATCCTTAGCCGTGGTCGGGCTATAAACTTTATGGTGAGCCATTGAAATCTTCATCAACTTGATGCATTTTCCAATAATGGACGACGAACTTTTTTTCGCGTGATGCATAGCCCGAATTCGTATTTCCTTTTGTACCGAGATTGTCCCTTGTCCTCGAATGTTCCAATCAAGATTTACCGAATGAAAGAGAAAGAAGGAGAGAGAGTGAGAGAGATGAAGAGAGAAAAAGGCTAACTCGACTCGTAAACGGTCAAATAACGTGCAAAATATCGTTGAGATTGGAATCTAGAAGGACTCCTCTTCGTCTTGCTTTTACGTAAGCTAACGAGAATTAATGCGGCCTCGTATCCTCGAATCGACGAAGAACGTCGAATTTACTTCCTTTTGGACTCGAGAGTTCACTTTCGAAAGAAGTAATAAGAAGAATCAGTCAAATAGACTCCTTCGAGTGGTACTCCATCCTATTCAACCTACGATAAAATTTCGTTCGTTTCTTTTATCTGTTATTAGTTTTAATCAAAAAAGAAATTTAACAATTAAAAAAGATATCTGACATTTAATCGAGAATATTCATTCAATTGTTATTACAATAGAAAAATGATCTTTTGAATATATTCCATCGTACGATATACGTATCTATTGATCGATTTTTATTAAATACAAATAATTGAAATAATCGAAAAGAACATGGATGAGATCCTTTCTTTATGCAATCTTCCTTATTAGAGATTCATTGTGTCGTTTTTATGGATAAACGAAAGATATATATATATTCGAATCGTCTTTAAAAGTTGATTTTATATATTGTCAGTTTTATTCGAGAGATGTTATGTTCTTGTTGTCACGTTTCTTTTTTTTTTTTTTTTTATTAAGATACACCGTTTATACGCACACGTTTAAAACGATTTAACGCTTAAAACGGGACATTTGTCTGTAGAATTCGAAGGGATTATCTTGCAATATCATTTGTGAGCAAGAGAGAGAGAGAGAGAGAGAGAGAGAGAGAGAGAGAGAGAAAGAAATGCGCGATGCAGTTTTATCCTTTACGAAAGAGTCGAGGAAATTTTCTTTCTTAACGTTAAAGTGATTGATCATGACCCAGGCATATCAGTGTCAAATAATGCGCTTTCAGCTTGGCTCGAAGATCTACTTTATTTTTCTCTTTCTATCTCTGTCCTCTCTTTCTCTTTCTCTCTCTCTCTCTCTCTCTCTCTCTCTCTCTCTTTTTCCTCCTCTAAGGATCCGACTTGAAGAGCCATCCGTCCGTTCTCGACACCCTTCGAGTGTCACTCAAGCTTGTGGAGGGAGGGGGGAAGGGCATCGATTAAGTTCAATGAAAATCAAAAGATTATTAACCAACGAATAAACGGATAAACTTTAGGATTTGGGAATAAACCCAAATGGAAAATAAAAAGTCTCTCTTCGATTCGTTAGTTTCTATCGATGGAGAAGGATTACCGTTTTGTTAGTTACCGTTTGTGTAATCTCTTCGATACTGGAAGGATCAACTCCGGGTATTCGTTCCAATGAAATGGCCCCTATAGATAACAAAACCGATCGATAAAAAGCAACGAATATTACTCCTCCTTCATGAAACATTTCCGTTCGATGTTAATTTCTATCGATTTGTTATACCACGTCCTCTTCCTACTCTCCATCCCTCTCGCTTTTATTAGTTGTCCACTCTTGTTAATGTCCTATCGTTCCAATGTCCATCGAATTTTCTCTTATCAATATGCTCGATAAAATCGCACGTTTAGATTCGCTATATTATCTTTAGGCGTTTGAATGATTAAACGTCTTTTTCTTTTTTCTTTTTTCTCTCTTTTTTCTTTTTTCTTTCTTTCTTTCTTTCCTTTGTCTCTTTCTTGTTCTCATTCTTGCGCGCGTGTCGTGTGTGTGTTTTTTTTTTTTTTTTTGATTTGTATTAACGATGAATGAAAAAAGAAAGAGAAAGAGAGAGAGAGAGAGAAGAAAAGAAAATGAAAAGAAAAAATTGTAAATACTAGGTAAGTACATGGAAATGAAAGAAAATAAAGAAAATGACGAGTAGTCAGATTTTCAGAAGAAATAAAGAAATAGAAAGAGAGAGAGAGAGAGAGAGAGAGAGAGGGGAGGGAGGAGAGAAGAGAGGGGGGGGAAAAGAGAGAGAGACAGAGAAATACAGAAAAATAGAAACGTTTCTGTTGCATTAGACTTTTCTTTCTCTTTCTTACGTTTGGTATGACTTCAGGGAACAATATTTACCGTCGCTACATTATTCAACGATAACATCGTATCTCACATGTTTCTCTATGCGTTGCATGTTAAGAAATGCAGACGTATGATTCTTCTCTCTCTCTCTCTCTCTCTCTCTCTCTCTCTCTCTCTCTCTCTCTCTTTCTCTTTCTCTTTCTCTTCTTTGTCGAGTCTGAGAAACTTTTTTATTTTTCACTTTTTACGACCCATTTTTCTTTTTCATAGAATAACATTCGTCAGTCGATTCATGAGACGTGCGTGTCTCATTTTTCTCTTCTCGATTGTTTCATCGAACAGGAAACACAAATAGTTGGTAAAGCTTGCTCACGCAATGCAGACTTATATGGATCGACTAATGTCGTTAGTAAGAATCCTTCGTGCATAACACATTGGCACACCTATTAAAGAGAATGTACCTTATATAACGTAGAATAATTTTTATTTATTTTTACAAGTTACATATATTAATTTTTCCTTGAAATATTTGAAGGAAAAGAAAAAAGAAAAAGAGAAATAAACGATCCAATTGAATTGTGCAAATATTTAATTTTCGAAATGCTTTGTGAAAATGTGTGGAAAAAATTCGTTATATAAAAAAATGGTATCGTTCTCGATCTTCCCAGTGATCTCGCATGATTAATGGGGGTTGCGGATGAAGGGTGTATGGAGAGTGCACCGACTGGTGTACTCGAGACTCTCGATACAACAAGTGTCCATGGCAATGAAGCGTTTTGCTCGGTATAGTACATTGTCGAAACAGTACAGCGCTTATGATGGGACCGACGTAAAAGTCAAGAGATTTTATAAGAGGTTCTTCACCATTCTTCTATTTGTACATTCGTGTTGGAAAAGAGAGATGTATAAAATTGTCAGATAACAAAACCGAGAGTGTATTCGTTATATAAACGATCTAAATAAATAAAATATCAACGATCAGATAATTGTTTTTCTTTTCTTTTTCTTTTTTCTTTCTCTTCTTTTTTTTTTTGAATATGCAAATCGATCGATTAATTTATAACAATTTATTACATTTGTTATTAATCTTTTAGATTTAGTTTAAAATTAAATCAATAAAATTTATTAAATGATACTTTATCTTACATATTTTTCAAGGATAAACTTTAAGGGACAACCACGTATGAGATTATTTCATTGTGGTTAAACAAGAAATGTATTTCATGATTAAAATTAGAAATAATTTCGAACGTCTTTCGTTTTGAACATTTTCACAAATAAACTAGTATTAGCCATGTAAAGTAACACGTATAAGAGGACGGATCACATGTCATCCCGATGGATATCCAACCTTTGCGGCTGGCATAACGTCACCAACAACATGTCCGGCAACGAGACGACGCCGAGTAGCCTGTTTATCAAATTTGCTTTTCGTTCTGGGTTGCTTTCGTTTTTGCTTAGATGGGAATGCACGAAGGTGCTTTCTCGACATTTTTGAAAAATGCGAGACAGCCGTCTACGTTGCTCCAACCTTATCCCGAATTAATGTCCTTTCCTAGGGTAGTCTGAAAAAGAGCCTCCATTTTGCCTCGGCTAAAAAGCTACGTTACCTTTTTCTTTGTTTTTTTTTTTTTTTTTCTTTTTGATTCCTTCTTTTTTCTTTTCTTTCCTTTTCAATGATTCTTTCGTTTTTCTCTTAATTGAAATTCATTAATCCTTTGTTTATGAACATAACATGGGTTTAGTTATTTCTTTTTTTTTTTTGTTCCTTTTTATTTAATCGATCGATTTAATCCAATCGTCCGATTGTTTCGTCAATGCGTCATGCGACGAAAGAAAAAGAAAGAAAGAAAGAAAGAAAGAAAAAAAAAAAAAAACGAAAGGAACGTCACGTCTTTAAACGTTCGTCATGACGAACGATACACGGTTTGGAAAATCCATCGATGAAAAAAATCGCTCGTATTAACGTCAAAGCGCCTATCGCATTTGTCGCTTTAACGTTTATTTATTAGCGCGGTTCGTTTAAAATTCGGAGAATGTAATTATTATCAGGACTCGATATTGCGCACCGGGGAATTTGAGTGCGATAACGAAGAGTGAGTATGCTTGTTGTTGACGCTGTTCGTGATGTTTTAAATATATCGACCGCTATTTGAAGTCATTCGGGTTGCTAATTAAAAATTAACGCTCGTCGAATCCCGCCAGTTTTCTCTCTCTCTCTCTCTCTCTCTCGTTCACTTTTTCTTTTTCATTGGCGTCATTGCGGTAATGCGTTTCATTAATTTTACGCTCGAAATCGTTACGAGTTCGTCTCTGACAAATGTCAAAATGTTTTCGACCGTATATCGTTCTTTTCATTTTCGTCGAAGTCGAAATTTACTCCTATTTTTAGTTCTCTTCCGAACGATTGGTTTAATGCCTGTAAAATGTTCATAAATTTTGGAAAAAAGAGAGAGAGAGAGAGAGAGAGAAAGAAGGAAGTTCGACGAACTCTTTGTCATACACACACACACACACACACACACACACATACACATACATACTCTTTCTCTCTCTTTTTTTCTCTGTAATGTTCGATAATAACAGAACGGAGAGCACATTAGTGTTAATGGTTGTCGATTTATCGATTAACGCCTACTTTTTAGGCGTATCAATCAAGCTGCCCTCGAATGATGGCGACTAGATTGCTCGGCCAACATTGTCGCGATGGTAATGCGATTGTTGCAAAATTGTGTGGACTCTCGGAAGCTACTCGCTTTTTTCTTTTCTTTTTTTTTCTTTTTTCCTCCTCTTCTTCCTTCTTTTATTTTTCCAGTCTCTGACGTCAGGAGAAAGAGAGAGAGAGAAAGAGAGAGAGAGAGAGAGAGAGAGAGAGAGAGAGAGAGAGAGAGAGAGAGAGCATACGAAGGTAATGCGAGACGAGCGCGAATTATTAGCACGAAAGCTAGAACGAACAAGGTAATGACGTTAAATCGTGTGGGCGAATTAAGATTAGCGTGAACGCGATACCTTTAATGGTTTCTGGGAAAGGGTGCGTGTACAAAATGAGATGATATCGTATTTAAATATGAATGATATGCGAAAACTCCTTGAAAATAATAAATGCAAGCTCCTGGATAATACGAGTTCATACATATCATTGTGATGGCGTTCGTTAAAATGGAATATAACAAATGGTTTGAGCTCAATGCAACTAAATATGATAAATAAAGAGAATAAGTCCAATTTGTTGTTATATACCATTGTCTTTTGTTTCATTCATCGTTAGTTCCTGGAGCGTAGGTGGATAGATACTACATTTCTATTCATTGTCCATTATCAATGCAATTTTTATCAGTCGAAAAAATGGAGAATGCAATTTTCACTGGCAATCGACGTTGTTAAGATATCCTTACGTCTTTAGAACAGAAAGCAGGGAGAAGGAGAAGATAGAAAGAATGAAAAAGTGCCGAGGTAAGAAATCGTAAAGGTCTTACTCTTTCCTACAAATTGGCCACTTAAGTTAGCCGTGAATTTTCTTTCACGTTATTCATCCAAATCATCTGTCTGCGGGATGGCTGACCAATTTTTATAAGCCCTAGCCACGAGAAAGGATGGCCCATCAATCTCGGTTCTTCTAGATTCTACTATTTGTTTTAGTAACCAGCTTCCCGTTTGCTTTTCTTTCCCTCAATTCGATTTGATCCATTTTTAAACCGGGGAAACTCTCGCGAGAACGATCGACGATTAAAATTCTATCAACGTTCGTTTTCTTTCCTTCTTTCCGCCTTTCTTTTTGCTTTTCTTCTTTCTTTCTTCCTCTTTTTTCTTTCTTTTTTCTTTCTTCTTTTTTTTTTTTTTTTTTCTTTTTTTAATCGTTTTCTTCCTCCCGCACACTTTTTTTCCTTTTCTAAGAGAGGAACCTAAGGGATATCGATTTTTTCAATTTTTAAATTTACTCTCAGACCCTCTAAAGAAATCAATTAAATCCTTGAATCCTTCAGGCACACGAAGTAAATGTTACATTGATATTAAAGTTTAGAGCAAGATTGACGCTTAATAATTGCAATATTTAACAATCCCGAAGCAATGTTAATCAAAATTTAACGTATAGTACGGTCGAACAACGTAGAAAATTACTTGTAAGTGTATCCATTTGAACGCATATAATATATAAACCGCATATCTAGTAAAAGTTATACTTACTCGTTACGATTGACTATAAAAGTGGTCTAATGGACGTATCGCTATAAATGGAACAGTAATGTTATACGAATGGGTATAGTTGAAACTCCTCTTATACCATCCCTACGTGTTTCTATTATTTACTTAGTTACCTTATCGAGTTTTCTAAGATCTCTTTTAGATTACGAATATCTGATATGATTTATGGTACTGTGACTGTGATTTCAGTATATTTTATAAATAAAGAAATACATAGATATCTAATTAAATAGATAAGATAGACGTATATCCGTACTCTGAGAGAAAATGATCAAAGAAAGAATCTAAGAGGGAAGGAGGAAGATAAATTTAGAATATTTTGAACGAGATCGCAAATAAATTTGCGAGCAAGGTCATTTACTCAACGTTTGGTCAGTTTTGGTACATTGATACATTGCCAATGATTATGGTAAATTACGGCATTTTGTTAAAGGAAACTGGTGGTTCGTAGGGCCTTATTTGCGTGATAGAAGTTTTACGAGGCATGAAAGAAGATCGACATCCTTTTGTCGCCTTAAGAAACGTCCCTCCTCCCCCTCCCCTCCATGAATAATGGATCAGTCTTTGAGAAACGATTTCATTGTAAATCGAGCACAATCGTTTCGGCTGGTTTTCAACCATCAGTGGTAAAAGTGATCGGACTTGTTCAGTAAGAGACATCGAAATCGACTCGGAGAGAAATAGTAAAAGATAGGTACCATGAACGAACAAAGATATGCTCTCTTATTCTTAAACGAAATCCAACCTACCCAATCCAACCTGCCCCTCTCCCCCTCCTTTCCCCCTTCCATCTCGTTTTTCTCTTTTCGAGGATACTCGTTTCTGTTCTGTTAGAGCTGACATATGTATGATACGTGACGTGTCCCATGTGTCTCACTTGATACGTGGCCGATGTCAAAAGGATCATCATGGAAAAACTATTGTCAACGATTTACTTCATAATCTTTCTTTTTTGCTCTTGTAATACACATATATATATATATATATATATATATTTTTTTTTTTATTTACCTTACTCTCTCTCTCTCTCTGTCTCTTTATTTTTCTTTCCGAAGATTTCGAATTTTGCTCCCTCGATCACGAAGTAATCTGTTACTCCGCTGCCCCCCCCCCCGTTCCTCCGCCCCCCCCCGTTCCTCCGCCCCCCCTTTTTTTTCTAAAGAAAAAGGATGAAATCAATTTTTTCTTCCTTTTCTTTTTTTTTTTTTCCTTATATATCTTGTCATTCTTTCGTGAACTCAGAGCGCAGAAGAGAAGGGAGAAAAAAGAGGAAGTGGAGAAGGCAGAGAGGGGGAGAGAGAGAGAGAGAGAGAGAGAGAGAGAGAGAGAGAGAGACTGTAATTGTCAAGAGCAGAACAGTCACCGATCGAACGGTACCTTCTTTCACAAGAAATTCTTGTTATCTAAGCGAGAAAAGGATAGAGAATGTTCTATTCGAAGTAGGTTCGACCCTTATCATGCGTTCCAGAGACAGGCCGACGTTTCTACATAGTTCGGCATGGAGGAAGAAAAAAAATAAAAGATAGGATAGGAAAGGAAAAAAAAAAAATAAAAAATAAAAAAAAAAAAAAAAAGAAAAAAAGAAAAATGAAATTAAAAAAAAAAAAAAAGAAAGCAAAAAGAAAAGAAAAATAGATATAAAAAAAAAAAGGAAAATGAAAAGGAAGAAGAAGAAGAAGAAGAAGAAGAAGAATCGGCGTGCTTTTTTCTTCTCTCTCTCTCTCTCTCTCTCTCTCTCTTTTTTTCTTTTTTTTTTTTCTTTTTTTTTTTTTTCTTTTTGTTGAAAGTTAGATTGCAAAATTCTCCTGCACTTACACCGTAATACGAGAGTTCGAGAAAATGGGAAGAGTTTCGTAGAACGTAAATTAGTCTACCTTCTTCGAATTTGTTTTATAATTTTCATCCCCTTTCATTTTCTTTTAATATCTTTTTCACCTTAATCCCATACGAAAAAATTTTCCTTTTGAAGGAAAATTGGATTGTCAGATATGTTTTAACAAATGCATTTACATATGTATGATACACACACACACACACATATATATATATATATATCATACACAGAATCAGATTTATATATATATATACGTATATGTATAGATAGATAGATTTATATATTTATATTTTATACATGTATGTGTATATAGAATTATATAAATCGTATCGTGATCTATCAAAGGAGGTTTGATAATTTAATAAGATTATCCCTTTAAGATCTATACATGGGCACGTCGAAGAGCAGAATCCGAATTAAATTGCTATGATAGACTTGGTCCCTGTCGTCTCTAGCGTCTATATGTCTGTATACCCTAGTCAAACCCTAGACTCAATATCTCAAGTTCGAAGTATTCCTACATGCGTACGAACGGTTAATTGTAAATCCGAGGCTAGCAACTGGGTTACCTAACATCGCACACGATCCAAAGCAAGTAGCTGATACACGAAAGCTCATCAATGTCTTACCTGTCAAGGATTTAATGAACCTGACCTTTCTCTATTCCCAAGTAATAACATCTCGCGTAATCTTGTTTTATTAAAATCGATACCTCGAACTTTATATATCGAGTATTTGGAATATATTTTTTTTCTACTTCTTTTTGTTTGTTCATTTATTTCTTTTCTTCTGAAAAACAACAAAATCGTCTGCAACGAATAATAATAATAATAATAATAATAATAATAATAATAATAATAATAATAATAATAATAATAATAAAGATTGCATTCCTATCGACGAATCATAATTCCTTTAAGTTCTTCAAATGACAGAGAAGTATTGCGAATGTTTCTAATCTTCATCTAGCTTAGAGTTCCGTTGTAGTAATCGTGCCAACTATTCCCATCGACAATGATTACCATCGACCTTCGCAATACTAGTCGATTCCGCTAGCTTAGCACTAGTAGTAACATCGAATTTGTAATTTCCTTCGGTAAGACCGATGTTCAAGCGAAGAATGATTATTCGATTATGATCGTTACATCGGCTTTTTATCCTTATAACTATGCCCATTACAGACATATTAAAAAGTTTTTTCGAGGATCTTCGGGTTGAGTGAACTTCGATCGAAAAAGCGATTGACGTAGATAGTTTTTGGAAAAAGCTTCAGGGGACTACTCAAAAAGCTTTTTACATTTCCTGAATGTCACATAGCGTAACGGGAACAAAAAGTTTCCTCGTTATATGAACAATTTTCCTGGAACAAGAAGAGAATTATAAAAAAAAAAAAAAAAAAAAAAAAAAAAAAAAAGAAAAGAAAAAAAAAAAGAAAAAAAGGAAAAGAAAAGGAAAGAAAAAAAAGACGGAAAGAAAACGAAAAAAGCAAGAATAAATGAAAACAAAAAAAAAAGAGAAGAAGACAAGGAACAAGAAGAAGAAGGAGGAGAAAGAGGAGAAGCGAAGAGATAAAAAAGAAAGAAAGAAAGAAAAAGAAAAGACAGAGGAATTTGTCTCTGCATAGTTATCGCGAAAGTTAATCAACGTGACAACAGAATATCGTTAGTCGATCGCGGAGCGATAATCGGCCGTTTAATTAGGGGGGTTGGTTCTTGCGGATAGCCTATTGGGTGCAATACCGCATTCCATAGTAAACCAGATATCGGTAACTCGCTATTAGATGGTCTATACGTTGTATCGATTACGTACGATAATCAAGGACGATTTCGAAAATGGAATTTCGTAAGAATTCAACAATTAAATTCTCTTATCCCTTTTTACTCTTATTATATTTCTTTTTCTTCTTTTTCTTTTTCTTTATTTTCTTTTTCTCCTTCTTCTTTTTTGCTTTTCTTTCTTTTTTGATAGTTTGATATACACAAGTTTAGATACTTAATTTTAATAGGGATCGATTGAGATGAGAGAGAGAGAGAGAGAGAGAGAGAGAAAAAGAGAGAGAGAGAGAGAGAGAGAGATTCTTAAAGGATTGAATTTGATTATAGGGATATTGTATTCTCTATGTTACAGTCGAGATAGCTAGAGAATATCGAACGCAGAGAACGATGATGAATATTCATGTACGGAAACACTTTTGTTGTTTTAATAAAATCGTAAAATATTTTTTCCACTTCGACTCCCGCACAATCGCTCCCGTTACAGTTGCCTCTCCCAAAATATATATTCGAACGAAACAATATACTATAGAAATGTATTACATAATGTATATTTACGCGTTAAAGATATCAAGTGTCACCAATTGAAACTAATTTCCGATAAAGCAATGAAATATAAAACTTATCGTCGAGTATGAAAAAAAGGGAGGGGGAAAATAAATTTAGGCGATTTTTTTTTCTCTTCTTGTCTTTTTTCTTTTTTTTCTTTTTTCTTTTTTCCTTTTATGTTATTTTTTTTTTCTTTTCTTTCTCTCTCTCTCTCTCTCTCTCTTTCTTTTTCTCTCTCTCTCTCTTTCTGTTTTCACGTAGATATATTGGAAAAACTGATTTTCATAACGGAGATAATTTACGGACACGCGATCGTACGTTGTAGCTCGGGGGAGGAAATTTGACAGATTACAGTTTATTCCCTAAAATAGTACCTATAACGTAGCCGATAGCTAAATCATATTCACGCGTTACATTATTCATGCTCTTTCCCACGTATTCAACAGAAATGATGTGAATATATATATATATATATATATATATATATATATATATATAATATAAAATAATATAAAATACGTTAAGTGGATTATAACTTAACAAAATTTTAATTGTATTATATTAAAATCGTAAACGCATAATAAAGGCAAGAGTACGAGTCAAGAACACGGATTATACACGCTTTACACTGTGCAAAACAGACACAGGGATATAGTAAAGAGAAAAAAAGGAAAAAAGAAAAAAAAAAAAAAAGAAAAAGGAAAAGAAAAAAAAAAGAAGAAATTGAAAAAATAAGTTTATAATCAAAATCGATCAAATTTCTATGTGGATTTACATATTTCAGAAGAAGATTTCTCACATCTCGAATAAATTTCATTCTTCGATGTCACAGTGAATTCTCCGTTTCAATATAATCGACTGGAAAGAAGGAAAACTTGGCGCGACGTTCAACACTCGTTGCTCATTCATGCATAATTTTTCCGAGAAACTCAACATTCGCTCTAGAGCAGGGTTTCTCAATTCTTTCTTTCTTTTTTCCTTTTCTTTTTCTTTCTCTTTCCTTTTTCATCCTTTTTCCCTCTTCCCTCGCCCCTCCAACTGCGCCCCATTCTTTCTGCCGTTCTACGAACACAATACATTAGCTCGTAACACGGTAACGCGATTCGAACTCGTTTTTTTTCTTTTCTTATTATTGTTTCTCTCTTTTTTTCTCTTCTTTTCTTTTTTTTTTTTTTAATCTCCTATAACACAAAGTAATCGTATGCAATTTTGTTTTCTTTTTTTTCGTTTTCCTTTTTTTTTTTTTCTCGTTTTTTTCTTTTTTGTTAACTCATAATAACAAATATTCCACGAGAATTATTTGAATCATCGTTTTTTATGCTTTTGACGTAAAATTTTATAATGCAGTCAATTCGTTTATGGCGAAACATTAAAAACTTAACGATTTTCAACTTATAGGGGCTAGCGGGGAAGGGCCGTGTCCTGTAAGTTGAGAAACGCTGCTCTAGAGAGAGAGTTTTCTCTATAAGATAGGATTTCTTGGCAGCCAAACGTGTGCTTTTACTCTCTCTCTCTCTCTCTCTCTTTTTCTCTTTCTAAACCATCTAATATTCTCGTTCTCATTTTAATATCCCGTTATTCGCAAGTACTTCGACCGCCGGCGTCTCTGAGCATTTTCAAAAAAGGAAAAAAGAAAAAAAAAAAGAGAAAAAAAAAGGAAAAA